>NC_050460.1:44182216-44289716 GCF_903995425.1 Onychomys torridus
TGGAAGATCAGAGAGACAGAACAGGCCACAGCTACCTCACTTTGCCAATTCCTCAGCGGATCCTGTTTCCTCAGACTGGAAGCCTCTGGGTCCTCATCCAAGTGGATCTCAGTTGAACTACTGCCCCAAAGCCTGAATGCTTGGCCAGCCAAAAGCTTCTAGTTTCTGGTCTTCACACTTTATATATCTCTATGCTTTCTGCCATTACTCCCTGGGATTAATTAAAGGCGTGAGTCACCATGCTTGGCTGTATCCTTGAACACACAGAGATCCAGGTAGATCTCTGCCTCTGGAATGCTAGGATTAAAGGTGTGTGCTACCACTGCCTATCCTCCACGTTCAACATTGTGGCTGCTCTGTTCTCTGACCCCAGATAAGTTTATTAGCATGCACAATATTTCAGGGAACACAATACCACCACAAGCAGGCACCTCCCCAAGGCTCAACACACAAACAAGCCATGAGAAGATGTTCAGTACAATTCATCATCAAGAAAATGCAAGTCAGCCATGATGTCGACTAAAACTGGGTCAGATAGGTTAGCTACAGCCATTGGCACTCTGGTGAGAGGCTAGCCCACTTATAAGAACAGTGTAGGGTTTCTTTTTACACCTAGGCAGTTACTCAGGAAAAGTGAAAGCATATGTCTCCACACGTAGGTCCTCCTGAATGGTCATAGCAGCAGATGCCGTGGGCATATAAAAGCTGGGACTTCCGCTTAGTTATAAGAATTGATCAGCTGAATGCCAACAATGGCATGGGGACTATCAGGATCATTCTGTCAGGCCTGGGGAGGGGGTTCTGTGGGTAAAATGCTGACTTTGCAAGCCCAGGACCTGAACTTGAATCCTCAGCAACCATGTGAGAGATCCATGTAGCTGCAAACAGTTGTAACTCCAGCACTGGGAAAGGACAGATCCCAGGGATTCCCAAGGATTCAGCCAGACTGGCTGAAACAGGGAGTCCAGAGTTCAGTAGGAGGCCGTCTGAAGAACTGAGGTGGAAAGTGACTGGGGAAGAGCCTCACACACGTGGGTATGCACATCTTCACACACACATGGGTATGCACATCTTCACACACACGTGGGTATGCACATCTTCACACACACGTGGGTATGCACATCTTCACACACACGTGGGTATGCACATCTTCACACACACGTGGGTATGCACATCTTCACACACACGTGGGTATGCACATCTTCACACACACGTGGGTATGCACATCTTCACACACACGTGGGTATGCACATCTTCACACACACGTGGGTATGCACATCTTCACACACACGTGGGTATGCACATCTTCACACACACGTGGGTATGCACATCTTCACACACACGTGGGTATGCACATCTTCACACACACGTGGGTATGCACATCTTCACACACACGTGGGTATGCACATCTTCACACACACGTGGGTATGCACATCTTCACACACACGTGGGTATGCACATCTTCACACACACGTGGGTATGCACATCTTCACACACACGTGGGTATGCACATCTTCACACACACGTGGGTATGCACATCTTCACACACACGTGGGTATGCACATCTTCACACACACGTGGGTATGCACATCTTCACACACACATGGGTATGCACATCTTCACGCACACGTGGGTATGCACATCTTCACACACACGTGGGTATGCACATCTTCACGCACATGTGGGTATGCACATCTTCACACACATGTGGGTACACACACACTTTTTTAAAAAAGGGATAACTAGGCTAAATGAAAGAAATCGGACCCCACCCCGAAAGTACATTCTGTAGAGTTCCATTCAGACTATTCTAGAAAATGTAAACTTAGCCTATACTGACAGAAAGCAAACCAGCATTTGAGGATGACAGAGAGGTCCATTGTCTTGTATTCGACACTTCATAGTATTGACACCAAAACGTGTCAGTGGGGACATTTTAGACGCCTGGGGTTCACAGCTCACCAGTCATGTCTTGGTGTGATTTGTGTTCATTTGTTTGGTTGACTTGGTTTGGTGTGGCTCTCTGATCGGATGGGAAACACAGAAAATCAGACCTTCACCAATCCCACACAATTCCGGGGGGTGGTGCAAAGGTCTGCAAAACCCACCCTCAGACTGTAGGTTTCTTCCAGCATCCCTGTCTATAGTAGCATCAGGGGCTTACAGGCTCATGCCCTCCCCACTCAAGGAATCACTGAGTCCCTTCTCCTGGGTACTTTTATAAGGTCATCTTACTTCTCCTCCTCCCCTCCTCCCCCTCTTCCCCCACTACTCCCCCTTCTCTTCCCCCTCCTCCTCCTCCTCCTCTTCCTCTCTTTCCTCCTCTTCTTTCCATACAGAGTCTCATGTATCCCAGGCCGACCTCAAAGTCTTCCTGTGTCTACCTCCTGAGTGCTGGAAAACATGTATGTCTTACCACCCCAGGCTGGGGTCAAACCCAGAACACTGCGCATGCCCCGCAACCAACTGAGCTGTTTGTTGTTGTTTTTAACTAGGAAATCAATACTCATACATTAGGGTTCTGTACCCTAGGACAGCCATTACCAAGCAAGCCTGAGGCACTGGTTTAGATGTCCTGACAATTGGCCTTGACCTCCTAACTTGTAAGTCTCCTAAAGGCTCAAAGCAGTCATCTTGCTGGACTTGGGGGGATGGATGGATGGATGGATGGATGGATGGATGGATGGATGGATGATGGATGGATGGATGGACAGGCTCCTCTTTCTCTGTCTTCCTCTCCCACCACAGGTCTCCTGCACTTACTGAGATGCACAGCTGTGGTCTTGACTGCGAGGCACCTACCCCCGGGTCTCTCCTGGTGACTGGTAGACACAGGCTGACTCTTGCCTCTGTAAGAATGACCCTGGTCCTAGCCTCAGACTGCATTCCAAGTCCCACAACCACAGGTGCTACACTAGACCCACAGGGACCCAGGTTCATTATGCCCCACAGGGACATCCAGAGCATGTACTGTTCAAAGCAGGAGCCTCCTGGGGACACAGCAAAAGCCAGGCTTCAGGCTGCCACCTTAAGCATGAGCCACTTCAGGTCAATGCTGGTGCTGATGCTGAGACCGGAGAAAAGGTGGAGGGGGTGGTGGTGGAGGCAGAGGGAGGGTGGGAGACCCTCTCTGTAGCTCAGTTTACCTGTAAAACTGCAACCTGGGACCCCTCGTCAGACCTGGATTTTAGATCTGTGGACTGTGGGATCTGGAAACAAAAAAAGAGAAATGCATCGGGCTTCCCTAGCCCAACCTCCCTCCGCATCTTCCAGGATGTTCAGAAGCAGCAGGTACACTTGCCCTTCTACCTACTTCCTCAGAATCCTTGATCCCTTCCCTCCTGGGACTTAGGGGTGAAATAGCTCCAGGGTCCAGCAGAGGGCACCCTGGGCCTTCTAACCACAGCATTTCCTGGGTGCCAGGATTGAAATCCTTGCCAGCTAGCACCCATCTTGGGAGGTATTGAGAGGCAGGAGCTGTGATTGCAGAATCGCTCCTGGACCACCCTCCTGGTCCTTCCTGAGCTGTGAGCTGCCTGTGCTTCTGGGTGGGTGGGTGGTGGTGGGCTTACAGAGGTCTTGGGGATTCTGCAGGC
Organism: Onychomys torridus; assembly: GCF_903995425.1. Classification (NCBI taxonomy): domain Eukaryota; kingdom Metazoa; phylum Chordata; class Mammalia; order Rodentia; family Cricetidae; genus Onychomys; species Onychomys torridus. The sequence goes on from NC_050460.1 coordinate 44,185,813, forward strand.
TGGGTACCCTTCTTTGAAATCCTCAAAGTGCCTGACAGATGCCGGACACCCATTAAAAAGCCATAACACTTTGGTATTCCAATCTAGCTCTACTATTGCATCTGGAATCAGGAGCCTGTCCTATGAGGACTTCACTAAGTCTCTGCAGCCACATGAAAACATACCTGCACAGATAAGGAAAGCCTGCCTGGTGCTCTCATCCTGGCCACCGCTCAGTTCCTGGGGCAGTTTTGGAGGCACATGCCCAGCTCCAATGAAATGAGATGCTGGGGCCCAAGCCTGCTGTTTGGTTCAGGTCCTGGGGGCTGGAAACTCTGCCAAGTGTTCAGCCTTGGTACCCAGGTGTGGTCACATAACAGAAGCACCTGAATCCCCTGGGACCTGGCTATAAATGTGGCCTCAGTTCCACTCCAGGCCACTAGACTCTGGAGCTGCATTCAAACAAGGCATCTTTGTGATTCACATGGCCCAGTGACTCCTGGGAAATGCTGGTCCTGCACATTGCCAGGTGTGTATCATGGCTACTCTGCTAAGATCGAGTGAAGAGTTTGGTTTTTAACCAACACAACACCCCCCTATGCAGAACAGGACAAGGATTGCTACAAGGCCATGGAAGTGGGGTGGCTGAGGGCTGGTGAACTCTGCGGGCTTGGGGGAGAGTGGAATTTTAGTAGCCTTGAGGATGTGTGGATAGAGGGGATGGGAAGTATTTTGGGAGGGAAAAGCCCAAAGCAGGGAGTCAGGTGGATGCTGATGGCCTCAAGAAGAAACCACTGGGAAAGGACCCACAAGCAGAAAAAATCCGTGGGGATGGGAGACGTCACAGGGAGCTGGGAATATCAGACAGACCCGCTACAGGATTGCTTTATGGTTTTCTCAACCAGGCTAGCCTTGAACTCACAGAGATGCGCCTGCCTCTGCATCCCCAGCACTGCGATTAAAGGTGTTGGGGGATTTTCAGGAAGTCAAGGGGAGCCATTGAAGATTCTTGAACAACAAAATGTACTTTTAAAAAGCTCTGAAGCAATGCATGTAGAGAAGTGGGGGGGGGGGTGACACGGATGAATGCATGTTCCATCCCAGAGTTAGTCTTCCACATCTGGTGTAATGTCTCCAGTCTCTACAACTAGGGGAAGATGGTGTAACACCACAATGGAGAACAGTCAGATATCAAGAGTTCGAGTCCTAGGTCCCCCACTTTGGACAAGCAACTCAACCTCTCTGAAGTTTTCCTTTCCTAGTCTGCAAAATAAGCTAATTAATGAGCATAAAGCACTCAGGAAAGGGTCAGGCATGACATAACCTCTCAGTAAACAGTGGCTACAATCCCTGCTGAAATGATCCTGAATTCCTGCCTTTGAGGGGGCCAAGGCATCCTGGCCTTCAGAATGGAGGGTCTAGTGAAGAGATGGAAGATTTCAGGATAGACGACAAGCCCATCTGCAGAATGGAAAGCTGAGCTGGAATGGGGGCGGGTCTCTCCAGTAGCCCCTTCTCTAAAGTCCTCTAGTTCCCAAATCCTGCCAGAGTGGGTCATGCTGCATGGTAACTTCCCCACCTAGGATCCTGTCTTTTGGCCTGGCATCCAGGGCATGCCCCCAGACTCTGCTCTATCACTCTATTCTGAGAAAGGTCGAAACAGGTAGCCCCCCACTCCCCTACTTTCCCCACCTCCCCAAGGCACAGGTCCTAAGAGGTGATCCCTGGCTCAGTGTCCTGCATCCTACCTTGCACCCCAGGGCTTCCTCAGCACAGTAGCTGCTAATGGCCCTGACAGGTCCCCCAGCAGAGACCCACAGATGCTCTCTGAGTCGTCTGCCTGGGACTTTCAGGACAAATGAGCTCACTTGCTGAGGCTTCAAGCCAAGGGCCTGAAATCAGGATCGAGCAGGACTGAACTGCCTGCAAAGGCCTCAGGCATGGTTGATGTGGGACTGTGGGGTCTGGTCTGCCTGCCCTGGCTCTGCTAGTGGACTCCCTTTTGTGCCTTCTTTTATCTTTTACTTGTTGTTGGTGTTTGGTGGCCCTCCTTAAATTCAGGATGACCTCACTTCCAGATCCCTAACTCAATTCTAGATGCAATGACCCTTTATCCTCGTGAGGTTACAGGCACTGAGCGTCGGGATGTGGATGTATCTTTTAGGGGCTGCCATTCAATGCACTATGCCTCTGTTCCCTCTGTTCAATCTAAAACTTCCCACACTGTGGCCATGGAGCGGTGCCCTGCCTTTCTCAGGAACACCCATTAGTTTATAAAGAAACCAATTTGGTGGGGTGAAAGGGTGGGGTTGGGGTGCTCAGTCAGTAGAGAGCTTACTGCTCAAGCATGAGAACCTGGGTTTAGATGCCCAGCACCCACACAAAAGCCTGGTAGGCATGGCAACATGTGCCTGTAATCCCATCACTGGGAAAGAAGAGACAGGAGGGCCTCTTCCTGCTGTAGCTGAACTGCTGGGCTCCAGGTAAAAGTGAGGCACAGATAGACAAACAGACAGACAGACAGACAGACAGACAGACAATTGGGAACACACTTGCTGTACTCCCAGGAGTCCTGGAAGCATCTGTGGACAAGAGCTACAAGTCCAGAGTTACTGGCCCAGTCCAGACTAGGTCTGTGAAATCCTGACAGCCTGCTGTCTCCTCCCACCCAACTAATTCCTGAAAGGTCACCTTTATCCTGGTCCCCAGACAAGCCGCCAATAGCCTCTCTGACCTGATCTTCCCATGTCCCCCTTACAATAGTCTTGTCTGAAGGGAATGTCACCCAGGCTGGCCATGCACAGGGACAGCTGCACTGAGCCCTGGAGACCTGGAGAATAAGTAATGAGGGCCGGCTGGGGCTCAACCCCCAGGGCCAGAGATAGATGTGGACAGAGCCACAGCTACATAATGGTCCCCGTGGGCCCACCAGGCAGGAGATAAAAGGCAAGGAGCATAAATAAAGCAGGAAATAAAGGATAGAAAGCTGGCAGAGAGGAATAAATCCAGGTCCTGACAGGCTCCTGTGGGAGTTGGCAGGAGGGTGGGGGAGGGCTGGCAGTGGCCTTCCACCACCCTGGTCACACGCGTCCCAAACATCACACTACGGAGGCAGAGGGGAAGGGGAGGGAGAAGGGACCCTCATCATCACTGTTTCAAAGAGGAAGTCACCCTCTCAGCCTCAGTTTCCCCCTTAGTAAAATGCAATGAGATACTTGGTGAATGTTTCTGGAGAAGGGCCTAAAAAAGGTATGTATGACCAGGAAGCTTGTGTAACATGCAGGGTTCTGGGTCCTGCATGGAAGCGGAACCTCCAAGGGACAGTTCATGGTCAGCACAGCTGGCAAGCTTCCCACCCATGAGAGCTGCTGAGCCAGCTGGACAATCTCTAGGATCCCTCCAGCACGTAGCTCAGAGGGAAGGAAGGATGGAGGGAGAGGAAGGTGGATGGATGGATGGATGGATGGATGGATGGATGGATGGATGGATGGACAGATAGGTGGATGGGTGGGAGAAAGAGAGGGAGGGAGAAGAGTGCATTGAAGAATAGAGGGATAGAATAAGGGATAAATGGATGCCAGGAAGAACAGACTGAAGGAAAGATGGAAGAATGGGTTAAAGAAAAAGGGAAGCAGGGAGGGATAAATGGAGGGAAAGATAGATAAGAAGAAGGATGGATTAAAGAAAGGAGGAAGAGACAGGGGGTGGACATATGAATGGACAGATGGGAGAATAAAGGGGAGGAGAGAGGGGAAGGAAGGATGGAAAGAAGGATGAGTGAATGAATGGATGAATACAGGATGAGGGGAAGGAAGGGGCGGAGGGAGGGCTGATAAGTGGCTAATAGCTGTCTGCAGCGTTTATTAATGGCTTCCTATATGCCAGGCTGAATGTTTCGCTTGTGATCATCCAGTTCTATGCTCTTTACTCACGTCCACACTGCATAATAGACCAGCTCAAAGCTATATCGGGCCAGCACTCAGCCCAGGCATGTGAGACCCCAGAACTGGTATTCTGAACTGTCACGATGTCCTGTCCCCTAGTAGGAGGTCCTAGGGGATTCCCCCCAAGTCAACGAGTACAAATTTGTCTCTTAAAGTAGTGTGTGACCCCAGAAGTCCCATCTGGTCTCCACAGAATACTTATTCTCTCTGTGCCCAAGGGTCAGAGTAACAGTAAGAAAATAGGACACCAGATGAGGTACCTCCACCCTCCACCCCAGCCTGCTCTGAAGACAAAGGTGACCCTGAGACCTCTGAGCACCTCTTCCTGTGGCCCCTCAGCACCTTCACAGCCCAAGAAGTCAACATTGGTTCCCTGATGCTCCTGACTTCTTTTCTTCAGGGGTCCCAACATTCCCAACTCCTGAAGACCTCCTCCTTCCCTGGCCATACCCTGAGTTCTCTCTCTGTCTCTCTCTCTGTCTCTCTCTCTGTCTCTCTCTCTGTCTCTCTCTCTGTCTCTCTCTCTCTCTCTCTCTCTGTCTCTCTCTCTCTCTCTCTCTCTGATGCAAGACTTACCTGCCTGCTAGGGACTCTCCTGGGGAAGGGTAGCTGAGGGTCTTAGGAGAAAGCCCTAGGTTGCCCAAGACCAAGAGAGGCCTGAACCACCAAGAGAGGCCTGAACCACTGAGAGAGGCCTGAACCTGGCCTTTGGACTGTTTGCTCAGAGCTATAGAGAAAGGCTCCGCTCAGCCACACCTGCCACAGAGGGAAATGGAGACCAGATGTGGCCGACCTTGGGGGAAAATCTAGTCAAGGTCCAGCCTTAGCACCTCATTCCCACCATCATCAGCCCTGGCTCAGGGTCCCAAAGAGGGCCGGAGTAGGGACTCCCAACTGCCTCTTTCACTCAGATGAGTTGAGAGGAACAAACCCTTCCAGAGCAGTGGAAACTCCGAGTCCTCTGGGAAATCTGGGCTGAGCAGACGGCCCAGCACAGGAGTTCTACAGCTCCTGGCCAAGACACAGAGGCCCGAGGCACGAAACTGCTGGAACCAGATCACATAGTGTTGCCGTGTGGAAGAAGTACGACCCTCATTTCCCATCTTGGAGTTCTGCCCACTGTCGCTCCTTTGCAGCAAAACACAACCCCAAACACGGCCCCCCCCCCCCCCCGCGGAAAGAGAGAAGTTGGAGAAAGTGTGATACTAAAGCCACATCCAAGCAATTCCCCAGAGTGCAGATCAGTGGGTCCCAGGCTCCTCATGTGAAGGTAAGGGGTAATCTTCCACAATCTTCCGCTCTACCTCCAAACCCCAGTGGGGGCGGGGGGCTGAGACATGAACGCTAGCCTCCCCCCAAATACCGTTCATCCTCACAGGCTGCCTGTCTGTGAAGGATGGAACATGGATGGGATGATGCCCACCAGGCAGCCCTCTGCCCGACTTCTGACCTCTTTCCCCTCCCATGGCGACCACGTGAGTGATTTACTGCTGCAGACATGGGGACAGGGGGCCATGTCAGACAGGCACAGGCTGGCAAGCAGCCTGACCAAACACACCGAGTGTCGGCGGCCGCCTGGACCCTCCTGGAGTCACACAGCTTCAAAGACACATCAGCTAAGCACCAAGAGAGATGGCTTGTTTTGTTTCTGTAACAAGTGAGGCTTGTTCTAGGGACAGGGAACATATGTTGTCAGGGTGGCTGGCCCTGGCTGCACCTGCTCATTCATTGCCAAGGGCTCCAACCCTTGTCTTTCCCACAATCCCATTTGTGTCAGGCCCAGAGTGTCACTGGACCCACAGAGGTCCAAAATGTAAGGTGGAACTGACACATGGGGCGAGGGGGAGGTTTTTGGTTTTTTGGGTTTTTTTTAACCTCACTAGTGGCCACTTACAACAGCAGTCCTAAATGCCAGGACTGAGCATGTCCAAGCAGGAAGAGGGGCCAGAGGGGGCTGAGGGTGAAGAAAGGGGCTGTTAAAGGAAAGCCAGTGGCTTAAGAGATGCTTTCTTTGTTCGATTCTATTGTGTTTTTCTTCCTCCCTCAGCTATCCACCTACCCACCCACCCACCCATCCATCCATCCATCCATCCATCCATCCATCCATCCATCCATCCACCCACCCATCCATCCATCCATCCATCCATCCATCATCTATTTATATCTATCTATCTATCAATTTATATCCATCTATCTATCCATCCACCCATCCATCCATCCATCCATCCATCCATCCATCTATCATCTATTTATATCTATCTATCAATTTATATCTATCTATCCATCCATCCACCCATCCATCCATCCATCCATCCATCCATCCATCTATCTATCATCTATTTATATCTATCTATCTATCCATCCATCCACCCATCCATCCACCTATCTATCTATCCATCTATCTATCTATCTATCTATCTATCTATCTATCTATCTATCTATCAATCATCTATTTATATCTATCTATCTATCTATCTATCTACCTATCTATCTATCTATCTATCTATCTATCTATCTATCTATCTATCTGTCTGTCTCTCCAGTGTCTCATGCTTCCCTGGTGACCTCAAACTTACCATGCAGCTGACAATGACCTTGAACTTCTGATCCTCCTGCCTCTGCCTCCCAGGTGATTACAGGTGTGCACCCTCCTGGTTAGCTTTAGCTCTGTATTTTTTGCAAAGGGAGAAGAAGGAAGAGGCTTTCTTTCATTTTCTCTGAGGCAGCTTGCAGGTGAACCCAGGAGAACGGGATGGGAATAAAGGGTAGGTCCACGTGTGGCTAGGTGAAAGAATGGACAGACAGACAACCACTAGGACTTCTGTTGCTAACATTGCAACCAAGGTATTTACAAAGTTCCCTTGCTAGAGAACTAGATAGAAGGCCAGAGGATGTAGCTCAGGATCAGAATCCTTGAGTGGCATGCATGGGGTCCTTGGCACCAACACACACAATCTATTCCAGATGAGTTATAAGCAGCCCTGCAAACACATTTCTGAGTTTGTGTAGTGTTAGGGAAATATTCCAAAGGAAAGGGCAGGAAGGGCTGAAATCCAAAGATGTCACTGGCCCAAGGGGAAGCACCAAAAGGGACCCACCAAACCAAAGGGACCCACAGGTGCTTTGAGGAACCAAGATTGATAATAGATTAAATTGGGGCAGAGGTTCTGCAGCGAAGCGCCCTGACTCCCAAATCAGGTCAACTCATCCCGGGAGGAAGCCTTCCCAGAGAGGATCCTGGGGTGCCCAGAGCTAAGATTTAATAAAATGTGAGCTCACAAAAATTTCCCAACTGGGGCTGGTGGGATGGTTCAGCAGGTGACGAGGCTTGCTGCCAAGTCTGATGACCTGAGTTCCACCCCTGGGTCCCACAAGGCAGGAGGAGAGAACCAGCTCCTGCGAGTTATCCTCTGACTTCTACATGCACTGTGTCATGCAGGCACCCCACACACACACACCCCAAATACACACAATAAACAGATAAATGTAAAGACTTGTTTTTTGAATGCCCAACACACAAGAATACAAATCATAGCTCAGTCCTTAAGAACCACTCTTGAATGACTCTTTCCTCCTAGCTGAAACCCCAGGACACTCAGAAAGTTACAAGATTCAAGAGGCCCCTTCCCAACTGTTACTAAAATTCCTTCCCAGGGGATGTAAGCAACACCTACCCCTCTTCCTAAGATCCCATATGACAAACTGAGGCACGATTCTACCGAAGTTCACCCTGGAGAACCAGTGAGTTTATTGGGGTTCCTCACAGAGCATAGAGATGAGGGGTTACTTACAGGGGTGTGGGTGCTCCTCCCATGAGGCCATACCTGGAAAGCCTTTACACAGTGTGGTGTGGGCTTCCCCACAGCAGCATAGGAAGGGGCATTCTGCAGCCTGTATCCCCAGTCCCTCCAGAGGCCTCATGCAATTAAGGTAGAGTTGAGTATAACAGTTGGTGGAGAGCAGCTGGATACCCAGGTGAGGGTCTCATGCCCCTTTTGACCCCTCCATGAGGGAGCATAAACAGCCAACAGGCCCAGCTGGCACAACCCTTTTGGGAGGGTGCCCAGCTGAACTCCACAAGATGGTAGTTGCTTGACTGGCAAGATGATCACTCATAATACAGGGCTATATATGCAACAAGCAATTGGTAGGATTTCCTGTGGGGCTGCCTACAAGTGGGGTAGGGAACTCCAGGGATGCAGATTGAATGAGTCCTTACCCATGCTGGGGTAAACTGATTGGTGCTCTAAGCGCCCTACAGTCACCCATATTCCTGTAAGTAACATCTCACCCTTCGATAAGCTAGATTTGGTACAATTGTTTGTAGATCTGCTGTATGGCCCCATCATCACAGCAACTACAAAGATTGGAAATCGCAAAGACTTATTTCTTTCTGTGTTCTGTGTATATGTGCATGCTTGCCTGCATGCATGTGCACCACATACGTGCAATGCCCAAGGAGTCCAGAGGAGGACGTTGGATCCCTTGGAAGTGAAGTTAGAGGTGGTTGTGAGCCACCATGTGGGTTCTGGGATTCTGGGAACCAAACCCGGGTCCGTTGTAAGAGCAGCCAGTGCTCTTAGATGTTGAGCCAACTCTCTAGCCCTGACAGGAGTAAATCTTACAGGACCTTTGGGCACCTATCAGATGCTCAGGGAACTGCTAGCTCTAGGCAGTACTGCCTTTGAGCGTGGACATGCCATATTCTTTCCTTTGTTGTCACAGCTTTGGATGGTGACTGTCTCAGTTAGGGCTTCTATTGCTGTGAAGAGACACCATGACCACAGCAACTCTTATAAAGGAAAACATTTAACTGGAGCTAGCTTACAGTTTAGAGGTTTAGTCCATTTATCATCATGGCAGGAAGCATGGTGGCATGCAGGCAGACATGGTGCTGGAGAAGGAGCTGAGAGTTCTACATTCAGATTGGCAGGCAGCAGGATAAGAATGCCACACTGGGCCTGGCTTGAGCATCTGAGACCTCAAAGAACCCAGTGACACATTTCCTCCAACAAAGCCATACCTACTCCAACAAGGCCACACCTCCTAATAGTGCTATTCCCTATGAGGCTCATTTTCTTTCAAACCACCACAGTGGGAAAAAAACCCAAAACAACAAATATCATGTGCAAACCATTGCAGTACAGGAGATGAGGTGATGGTATTCAATATAAGTCCAAGGTTTGCACAGCTCTGTGGTGCCCAACATATACCCCATTAGTAAATAACTGTGGTTGTGTAAAAATGAGATATGAACATTTTCCCTTCAATTTGTGTATATTCGCTTTTTGGGGATGGCTGCAAAGTTGTTAGGACAGACATACACACTTAGTTAACCCATGTATCTTTCTGGCATTAGGGACACAGGAGTAAAACATCACTGGGACAGAAAGGTGTCATGAACAGAGGGAGTCTGGGGGAGCCTAAGACATCTGCACCCAGACTTTTGACGTTGACACAGATACATGCGTCTCTGTCATCACTGAGCTCATGTATGGATATGATCCTATAGTGGATTTCACAGCCCATCAGGGAAGCAAGCCACTCCAGAGGGGAGGAATCTCACATCTGGTCAAACTCATCTAGCCACATCTCACCACTTCTTGGTTTAACAGTCCCAGTGTGGCGGAAGGCCATGGCTCTTCCAAGCTCCAGCCTCACTGGTCAATAGTCATGGGCTGGACAATACTCTGTCTTCCTTGAGCTATGGGCATGGTGTGGTCTCTGATCCATAGATCAGTCAGAAATCCTCAAATCTTACCCGGTTACCTGCTCTGCTGATCCCTGAAATCTCATCCCTCCCCCACACTTTCACAAAATCTCCCCCAGATAGCAGACCACTCTGGAAAGGGGCCCACTGATATCATCAACCATGAATATCTCCATGTGGGTTCTTCAGGTCTGTCTTTTCTGAAAGAGAGAGAGAGAGAGAGAGAGAGAGAGAGAGAGAGAGAGAGAGAGAGAGATATTCCATGTATATGCAGGTAAATATGTCTCTATACAGATGCACATGTGTTTGCAGATACATGTATGGTTTATTTCTTATTTATTGTGTTGGGTTTTTTTTTTTTTTTTGAGACAGGGTTTCTCTGTGTAGCCCTGGCTATCCTGAAACTCACTCTGCCTCCCAAGTGCTGGGATTAAAGGCATGTGCCACCACAGCTGTTTGTAGACACACATGCACACATGTTCATGGAGAGGCCCGAGGACAACCTCAGGCATCACCCACTTGATTGTAAAACAGGGTCTCTCACTGGCCCAAGGCTCTCCGAGTAGGGTAGCCTGGCCCACCAGTGAGCCCCAAAGATATACCTGTGTTCACCTCCCCAGTGCTGGGGCTACAAATGTGTGTCACCCTACTTTGAGTTCTTACATGGATTCTGGGAGTAGAACTCGGGTTGTCATGCTTACAAATCAAGCACTTTTTAACTGAACGAGCCATCTCCCCAGGCTCCAAGAAGTCTCAAAAAGAAAGAGATGTCTAAAGAAAGTCACTGGGCAAAGGCCTGGTTGGGAGGGTTCCTTGAAATCAGAGAGACTCCTAGAGCTGCTGCGCAGAAAGTCATGACCCTCTGTAGGAAAGATACCTACAACGACCTAGGGAGATGGGAACCGCAAGGACCGGCTGACCCGGATGTGATGGGGCTGTAGGGGGAACCTTGACTGTTTCTGGACGAGGCACTAATGGCCCTTAAAGCTGTCTCAAATGAAGGCAGGGGCCGAGTCTGTAGCCTGGCAGCTGTGCACCGATGTGGACACAGAATGGACCCTGTTCCCCAGCTGCCTCCAGCGTCACGGAATGCAGCTGTGAGCCACTGGCAGCCACAAGGGCCCCCATATGCATGTGCCACCTACAGCCCGTAGGGCCCTCATCAAGGGATGGCTGGATGGGGCACCAGCAGCCAATAGTGCCCTTGGCAGAGGATGGCTGCATGGGACTCTCCAGGGAGACCTGAACGAAGGACTCTGTGCAGAGTGGATGGGGTCTAAGTCTTGGACAGTGGGGCCCAGGTGGAACCTGACAGGGAAAGGCAGGCAGGCTGGAAGTTGCTCCCCTCCCACCCCAGAATCTTAGATCCAGGCCAGGTGGTGAAATGCAGCCTCTGGGTGTGGCTGCAAGGTTGATTGCAGTTGACATTAGATTTCATATGATTCCCACATTTCCAGCTGCTCTGAAAGATCAAAAGATGACGATGGACGGGCCTCACTTTTCCTCTAAGGCCCCCAGCTGGCCTTGCTTAACCTGTCCTGTGCACTCCGGTTTGCCTCAGTTTCCATCCTGGCTTCTCCAGTGTTTCCTGTCAGCTAGCCACTTAGCCTCAGCATGGATTCCTCCAGGGACAGGAGGCTCTCTGTCCCCAGAGGCAGCTCATCCATTTAGTCCTGGATAATTCTGCTAGAAAGGTTTCCACACATGCAGCGACAAGCTGGTTCGCTGGAGCGTCACCCGTGAATGGACCAGAGTCCACACATCATTTAACAAATATCTAGGAACACCTGCTAAGGACTGACAGAGGATGCAGACATGACCAATGTCATCTTCAAGAAAGGATGATGGACACTAAAGAAATATTGGTTGTAAGTGCGCTAAGGTCCTTGAAGGAGAAATCATGTGTGTGTGTGTGTGTGTGTGTGTGTGTGTGTGTGTGTGTGTGTGTGTGTGAGAGAGAGAGAGAGAGAGAGAGAGAGAGAGAGAGAGAGAGAGAGAGAGAGAGAAAGCACATATTCCTACCTAGTCTAAAGGGATGAAGGCCTTCTCAGAGACAGTAAGATTCAGACTGAGGTCTTCAGTTTGAAAAGAATTTTAGTGAGTAAAGTTAGGGAAGAACAGTTGCAGAGCGTATGTTCAAAGGTCCTGAGGCAGGAATACCATAGAGCAATCCACAGCTGAGGTTGCAGCATACAGCCCATCCTAAGTCAAGGCCGGTGTGCAGCTTGGGTCAAGTCAGACAAGGTGGAACCCCAGAGGGGTTGGAGAGACCTCATCTCAAAAAAATGCAGGCAGAGAAGTCAGTTAGTAAGTAACATGCCCAGGTCATTCACTTCCTCTCTGAGATGCTTCCTTCCTGTTTGGTGGTCACCTTAACTAGTTTTACCCAGATGCAGACAAGGTTGCCCTGAGGTCCCCCTCTGCCTCTCTGGAGCCTTCCTGGCTCCAACCAACCCCAGGGCTTCCATGGCAGAGAGGAAGCAGCCCAACTCTGGATGTCCCTCTAAACCTGTGGGTCCTCTCAAAAGGCAGAAGAACCTACCAAGAAATGTTTTCTGTCCTCAATCCCCTCATCCTGCCCAGTACAGAAGAAGCTGCCCCTGTGACAAGCAGCGGATGGAGAAGATGATGACTCGGCTGAGCTCCGGCAGGAAACAGCTCGTCCCGCCGCCATGAGTCAGCAGAGCCTGGAGGGCCAGTTTGGGAAACTGCTCAGCATTTCCAGGAACTGACCTGAGTGGATCCCAGAGGGCTTGAGAAATCAAGGAAATGCCAGGGGCTGATCCTCCACGGATGTTTGCTGCTACTGTAGGAGAGCCTCCTGGAAGTCTGGCTGTGGGGGGCCGTGGGTTTCCAATGCACACCTGCTCACACACTAGTCTGAAAGTAGTTCACCCTGCAGGAAATACCAGCGCCTATTGTACCACTCCAGTATATTTTGTTTGTGTCTAGCCTATTTGTGTGTGTGTACGTGTGCATGCATATGAGGAGAGCAGTCAGAGAAGAACTTTCTGGAACCAATTCTCTCTTTCTCCTATGTGGGTTCTGGGGATCAAACTCAACTCACCAGCCTTGGTGACAAGTACTTTACCTGTTATGCTTTCTCCCCCACCCCAATCTTGCTTCCTGATGCCCTTGAAACTACAACCTCTTTGTGGGGGCCGGGGGTGGGGGTCCCTGAAGTTCTGTCTGCAGAGCCACAGACACTAAAGCACTGTGAGCCATTAGCCCTTCATCTGCAAGGATGCTTTTCCTCCTTCTGCCCATAGCTTGGGAAGAGAGGAGAGGCTGGCATGGCTGAGTTGTCCTCCTCCCTTTGCCCACGGGAACTCTGCAGATGGAATTCTGGGGGCCGTGGAGATCTGGATTCCATTCTCCAGGAGGAAAATGAGATGGCCAGAGGTCCCTGAGGGCTGTCCAGGGCGGAGATTCTAAACCACCACCTGCTGCAGCCAGAGATCATCGCTGAAAACAAAGCGGACCTCTGCTTTGATCTTTCCAGGCAAGAGCCAAGAATGTGGCAGTGTGGCCTGTTCAGATGCCCAGAGCCCTAGACCTGGGGGCCAGCTCCTGGGCAAGGGTGGTGACAGGCTGGAAGAGGGATGAGAGTTAAGAAGACCAGGATGTGGTTCAGCCAAGAGCTCAGGAGGGGATGAGCTGCCTCTGGACCAGTCTGCAATGGCCTTGGCAGGGTGGGGCAGGGGGAGGGCAGAGAAGTTCAAAGGTGGGAGGGCACATCCTGGAGAGGTTCCTGGGCACCCAGGTCAGAATTTGTCTAGTTTATAGGCAAACAATCTAAGGCTCCCGGGAGGCATGTAGGGCCTCCTGAAGGATGAGAAGAATTGGAACAGAACCCAAAGGCTTTCTTTACTTTCCGAACTTTTCTTTGGATGGCAAAGACGTGTTTATGCAGCATTGACTCCTGGGTCACACGCCGATCTTTAAGTCAGACCCTCAGAGGAGAAAGGCAAGCCCAGGAAGAGGAAGCGGAAGCCAAGGCCAAGTCCAGCCATGGCCACGAGGACCGCAGACCCAAGCTCCAGCAATGTCTTCGATGCTCATCCTTCCTAATCCCTCAGTCCTGGGCATCCCGGCCACCAAAGGGTGGGCACCAGGCTCAGCAGGGTGGCTGCCTTAGGGTCCCACTTTGGTGCCTCATTGATCAATTGAGACTGCTGTGTTACCTGTGTGCCACATATGGAGCAGCCTCTCTGTCCCCTCATGTCCTCTCCCATGCACGTTGCCCCCTTTGTTATCTTTTATCACACCTGTCTTAGCTACAGAAGGAAATCTGGGTCCCAGAGAGAATCAGGGAGCCCCAGCTCACTGCTCTTTCCATTTGGGAGTCTCGGCCTTGTGCTCACACCAGACTGTGTTGGAATGGTGCTGGGGGAGCAGGTAGCATCGCTCCTATGCTCAAGCCATCTGTCTCCTTCATGTCCCCTCTCTCAACTACCTAGAAAACGGGTGCCTCTTTGGCCAGCCCAAGTGATGAGAATTCCACACAACTCAGCCCCCAAGCTAGTCAGCAACCCCTCCCTCTGGCTGTTTGCTGACAACCAGGAAAAGAAGTTAATCTCAGAAACAGCCCAGGTGGGGAAGGGAGTGAGGGCAGCCGGGAGGGCCATATGGAACCTGTTTGAGGCACTGGGTCAGAGCCCAGCTACGCCTCCATGAGCTGGGGCGCCCGCCAGCTCTTGGCTTTACCTACTCGACTCTGGCCAAAGAGGGGAAGGAGCGTGGGAGAGCAGACAGGCAGGCCGTGTGGGGACAAGTGTGTGCTACGTGTGTCTCCCCAGCCATTGTTCTTTAGGTGAGGACATATTAGCTCACTGGCCATTGGCTGGACCAGGAGATGGGGGTGGCTTTTACAAGGTCTAATGGCTCAGCCATGTCTGTGGCCATAGTGGGTCAATAAATTGGCATGTGGGGTCTCCTGAAGGCAATGGCAGGGTCTTGTCTGGGAATGACACTCTAACTGGCCCTGCCATTTCCACTGTTGATAGAAATCCTACCAAAACCTCTCAGGCAGTGCCATTTGGTTTCCATTCTGGCTCCCAGAGCATAGCACACAGCCAGCCAATCCCCTGCCTCCACCTCAGTCCCATACCTGGATGTTGGTCCTAGTTATGCCTGGGTGACATGGTCAGGTTGACATGATGATGAATCCCACTAAACATTGGAGTTTACGGCTTGGACTCACACACACTGAGCTCTAGATTGATCCGGATTTCAGACTGAAATCTTGCCGGAGTTTGGATCAACCAAATTTCCAACTCTCCACCTCAATCCATGTGAAGCTTTGACTTCTGTCTAGACTCCCAGGACTTTGAAATGAACTGACTGAGTTTCTGATTGATTTTGCAGACGTTTTTCACAAAATCTGAGGGAAAGAAACTCTCTCCACCCTCCTTGCTTGGATTTCTCACTAGTTTAACTAGGAAGTTCTAGCCTATTTTTCTGGGTGTTATTTTAAAAAAACAAACTTCTTGAATATTTGACTGAACTTTCTGGACCCTTCTGCCTTGAGCTGGTCAAACGATGAGGCATTCCTAAACCCACACTCAGTAACAGGAAATCCCTCCTGTGGCATAGCTTGAAGGATTGGTGCAGGCACGGGATGCAGTCCCCATCTATACCCTTGGGTTTCATCCAGAGCCAGCCAAAGTCACCTGCAGAGGGGATGGCATCAGAGACACCATTGATGCCTTCTAGAAACTTCTCTCACCCTAGCACTTTTTAATTTATTTCCACCTCTACCCATCTGTCTCTCCTTCTTTCTCAAACCACCCTGGTTCTTGTCCCTGGGCATCAGGAACACTGGGAACCCACGATCCTGGGTCATTTGCTTTGAGGAATGATTAGGAGGTCATGGATCCAAACAGTGACGGTTTCCCAGGCTAGCCCACCAAGGCTCAGAGTCCAGCTCAGCCCACTCCAGCTCTCTGATGCTGGGACAGGCTTACAGACTTTTATGGACCTCACCTTCTTCCCTCCAACCTGGGCTTCATTCCGCCACTTGTCTCTTGGGTTGGTTTTCGGGTTTTTGGCACAAATAGAAAAGATTTCTAGGGCTAGCTGAGGAATCACTCTGAGCCAGGGGTGTTCTGGGGTCGCCTGTCACCTCAACTCCTCTCTGGACCTTTGAAAATGCTCAGAAGGTTGGCAGGTGTCAGGACAGGAGATCCCAACATGGCCAAGCATATATCTGCAGACCTGCCCCCAAACACCTACAGACCTGCCCCCCAGCACCTGCAGACCTGCCCCAAACACCTGCAGACCTGCCCCCAGCACCTGTAGACCTGCCCCCAAACACCTGCAGGCCTGCCCCCAGCACCTGCAGACCTGTTCCCAAACACCTACAGACCTGCCCCCAGCACCTGCAGACCTGCCCCCCAGCACCTGCCTCCAGCACCTGTAGACCTACCCCCAAACACCTGCAGACCTGTCCCCAAACACCTGCAGACCTGCCCCCCAGCACCTGCCCCCAGCACCTGTAGACCTGCCCCCAGCGCCTGCAGACCTGCCCTAAACACCTGCAGACCTGCCCCAAACACCTGCAGACCTGCCCCCAGCACCTGTAGACCTGCCCCAGCACCTGCAGACCTGCCCCCAAACACCTGCAGACCTGCCCCCAGCACCTGCAGACCTGCCCCCAGCACCTGTAGACCTGCCCCCAAACACCTGCAGACCTGCCCCCAGCACCTGCAGACCTGTCCCCAAACACCTGCAGACCTGCCCCCAGCACCTGTAGACCTGCCCCCAAACACCTGCAGACCTGTCCCCAAACACCTGCAGACCTGCCCCCCCAACACCTGTAGACCTGCCCCAAAACACCTGCAGACATGCCCCCAAACACCTGCAGACCTGTCCCCAAACACCTGCAGACCTGCCCCCAGCACCTGCCCCCAGCACCTGTAGACCTGCCCCTAAACACCTGCAGACCTGCCCCAAACACCTGCAGACCTGCCCCCAGCACCTGTAGACCTGCCCCAGAACCTGCAGACCTGCCCCCCAAACACCTGCAGACCTGCCCCCAGCACCTATAGACCTGCCCCCAGCACCTGCAGACCTGCCCCCAACACCTGTAGACCTGCCCTAAACACCTGCAGACCTGCCCCCAGCACCTGCAGACCTGCCCCCAAACACCTGCAGACCTGTGCCCAAACACCTGCAGACCTGCCCCCAGCACCTGCAGACCTGTCCCCAAACACCTGCAGACCTGCCCCCAGCACCTGCCCCCAGCACCTGCAGACCTGCCCCCAAACACCTGCAGACCTGCCCCCCAGCACCTGTAGACCTGCCCCCAAACACCTGCAGACCTGTCCCCAAACACCTGCAGACCTGCCCCCAGCACCTGCCCCCAGCACCTGCAGACCTGTCCCCAAACACCTGCAGACCTGCCCCCCAGCACCTGTAGACCTGCCCCCAGCACCTGCAGACCTGCCCCCAGCACCTGTAGACCTGCCCTAAACACCTGCAGACCTGCCCCCAGCACCTGCAGACCTGCCCCCAAACACCTGCAGACCTGTCCCCAAACACCTGCAGACCTGCCCCCAGCACCTGCAGACCTACCCCAAACACCTGCAGACCTGTCCCCCAGCACCTGCCCCCAGCACCTGCAGACCTGCCCCCAAACACCTGCAGACCTGTCCCCCAGCACCTGCCCCCAGCACCTGCAGACCTGCCCCCAAACACCTGCAGACCTGCCCCCCAGCACCTGTAGACCTGCCCCCAAACACCTGCAGACCTGTCCCCAAACACCTACAGACCTGCAGACCTGCCCCCCAGCACCTGCCCCCAGCACCTGCAGACCTGTCCCCAAACACCTGCAGACCTGCCCCCCAGCACCTGTAGACCTGCCCCCAGCACCTGCAGACATGCCCCCAGCACCTGTAGACCTGCCCTAAACACCTGTAGACCTGCCCCAAACACCTGCAGACCTGCCCCAAACACCTGTAGACCTGCCCCCCCAGCACCTGCAGACTTGCCCCAAACATCTGCAGCATGCCTCCCACTGATGGTCCAGTCGGTGTGGCTAATATCACCCTGGTTATCCAGTGTGCTCCATGGGAGAAGTAAGCTGCTTTAGGGTTTCTGTTTTAGTAGGCTGTTAACAGTATCACTTTATATTCTTTTAGAAACACTGAATGTCTCTACCCAAGCCCTACTGGGGTGGTGATGGGGGAGTCATTTTTAACCATATTTGTTTCGTTATGACTTCTCTTATCTCCGTGTGGATAAATGACAAGGTCTTCCAGCACTTGGAAGTTGAAACATTGTATATAGGGTAGAGACACATGTACCAGTGCCTTCCTCATGGCCAGGCAGGTACCAATATGCCCTCGTGTCCTGACTGTCTAATATCTGATCACAGACCAAGGTTCTCCTTAAGGCCAGGTAAGTGTAGGCAGGTCACGGTAGTGGGCAGGTCTTCCCATTGTCCAGGTCCTATCTTCCAGCTGTCTCAGGGCTGCTGCCTCTTCTTGGGGAGTAGAAGTTTCGAAAGTTTATTCAGAAAAGCAGTTGCAATAAGAAAACTGGAATCTGAGCATAGTCTGGCCATTCACTGGTGTGGCGTTAGGCCTCAGTTTACCTCTGTTTTTAATGAAAAGGCTGGGCTTTGTCTTTGAAATGGACAGGACAATCTAGGAAAGTCATGATGAAGTTTTTGTCTTGAAGACACTGACCTGTTTGTGGTTCTATCCAGTCTCCCTGATCCCTGGTAGAAATCCTTAGGATAATAGGATGAAGGGGTTCAGGTTCTATGCCTGGCATAGAACAAACTGGAACTTGTCTGTAATCCCAGCACTGGGGAGGTGGAGGCAGGAGGATCAGATAAGGTCATCTTCAGCTACATGGTGAGATTGAGGCCAGCTTGGGAGCTACAAAAGAATAAAAAAAAGGGGGGGTTGGGGATTTAGCTCAGTGGTAGAGCACTTGCCTAGCAAGTGCAAGGCCCTGGGTTTGGTCCTCAGCTCTGGAGAAAAAAAAAGAATCAGAAAAAAAAGGAAGAGGAAGGGGAAGGGGAGGAGGAACAGGGACAGGAGGAGAGGTGATGTAGCATTTACAGATGCTTCACATCTGCCTGCTGCCCTTCTAGGTGTTTCCTGTGTATTATCACGTCATCCTCCGCAACCCCACCAGACAGGTGTTAATGTTCAGCCTCCCTCACTGGACAGATGAGTGGTGTAGGGTGGGAGAGCTAATGTAGTGGACCAAGTTCGAGGGATTAGAAAGCAGCAGATCCAGGCACTAAAGCCAGGCAGGCTGTCCTTGGAGCATGCATGTTGAAGGAGCATCCACACAGTTCACAGGAAGAAGAAAGACACACAGAATTTACAGCCAGAGGGAGCATGGGCTTGCTTAGGAGCTATCCTGACACAGGCTGGGGGAGCTGTGGGTGACCCACAGAGAAATATAACATCCCCTAAGGGGGCTGGGAAAAACCTGTGTCCAGCTAGAGAGAGAAGCAGGGAGCCTTACGAAGGAGGTGATGTCTCAGCAAAGCCCTCAAAGGCAGGGGCGACTCTGGGAGAGGGAACAATGAGTAGTTTGCAGGGAGGGGAGAGAAGGGAGTAAGAAAAATCCAAGGGAAGCCAACAAGAGCTGAAATGCCCCTGTGCTGGCTAGTTTTGTGTCAACTTGACACAAGCTAGAGTCATTGGGAAGAGGGACTCTCAATTGAAAAGTACCCCCAGAAGAATGCCCCCATAAGATCTACCTGCAGGCAAGTTTCTAGTGCCTTGTATTGATTGTTGCGGAGGGCCCAGCTCACTGAGGGTAGGGCCACCTCTGGGTTGGTGGCCCTGGGATCTATCAGAAAACAGGCTGAGCAAGTCATGAGGAGTAAGCCAGTAAGCAGCACCCCTTCACAGCCTCTGCATCAGCTCCTGCCTTCAGGTCCCTGCCCTGACTTCTTCAGTGATGGGCTGTGATATAGAAGTATAAACTAAATAAGCCCTTTCCCCCCCAAGTTGCTTCCTTAACTAAGACAATACATCCCCCACTCCCCCCACCCCACTCGCCGCCCCTGTCATCCTGACTGAAGATGGCGGGACTTCCACACCTGTGATCCAGCACTTGGAAGGCTGAGGCAGGAGACTTGACATGGTTAAGGCCAGCTTGGGCTACCTAGTGAGTTCCATGTCAGCCTGGCCTGCAGAGTGAGACCCTGTCTCAAACATCCAAGAGATGGTGGAGAACACAGTTGGCCTGTGTTGGGGATTTGGGCATACAGAGTCCAGCCGGAAAGAGTCTGACTTGAGGCTCGACGGATGGACAAATAAACCAGGAGGTTATGGAGAGGTGAGAGGATCCACAGTAATAAATAAAGGCCAGAAACCTCATCCCTGTACCCAACGCGGCACAGAGAAAGGTAGGAGGAGATGAGCAACAGAAATGAGCAGAGGTAGATGGACTGCCCGGTCCAGACTAGCAGGGTAATGAAGGTCTGAGAGACACCTGAACCAAGGCAGCAACTGAGGAAAAAGGGGTGCCGGGGA
Organism: Onychomys torridus; assembly: GCF_903995425.1. Lineage (NCBI taxonomy): Eukaryota > Metazoa > Chordata > Mammalia > Rodentia > Cricetidae > Onychomys > Onychomys torridus. The sequence continues at coordinate 44,205,951 of NC_050460.1, forward strand.
CAAATGTGAGGACTTAGGGGGAAAGACTGACAAATTGTGGGGACCCATCATCTACAAAGACAAGGGGGTGGGGAGCTTTGGGACCTGCTAAGCGCTAGGTGTGCATGTAGCGGACCTTCAAAGTCAAGCTAAAAATGAACTAGCATGGGGATTGACTTCGCATGTTTTTAATCGGAAAGGCTTGAAATGCGCCATGCTGACGAGTGACGAGCTGAACAGGTGGGGAAATTATCGGTGTGAGCTCAGAGTCACCCGTGTCAAGCCCTTACAAAAGAATAAAGCCGCGAGGCTGTTGGGAGGGTATCACATGCACAGATGCCTGGTGACAAGATATGTCCCCAAGACTGCCAGAATCGCAGCTATGAACAAAGGCCACCGATAGCTGCTTCTGAAACGTCTGCCAGGACATCTGATCAGGGTCTGCCTGTCCACGCTCTGCAATAACACCATCTTCTTTATTAGTCCTTGTAGCCAAGGATGACTGATTCAGATAGCCCAGGCCACCCTCCTTATTCACCCAGAAGGGCTTCCCCTTTTCATCGACCCCTTAGATGGGTCTTGCTGCTCTCTGCTTTTCCCAGGTAGATTTGGAGATTCTCTATCTGTGCTTTGTGAGTGTGTGTGTGTGTGTGTGTGTGTGTGTGTGTGTGTGTGTATACACTCCCATAACAGCTATGGGTGGTGGTGGTGAATGTGTGGTATCTTCCTTTCTCTGTCTCCATCTTGTTTTTGAGGCAGGGTCGCTCACTGGACCTGGAGCTCAGTGACTGGCTGGGCTGCCTGGCCAGTGAACTCCAAGGATTCATCCGTCTCCTCCGACCCCTAGTAATGAAATTAGACATGTGCACTGTGCCAGGCTTTCACGCAGGTGCCGGGGATCCGAACTCAGACCTCCTCGCTCACACAGCAGGTGCTTTACCTACCAAGCCACCTCCTCACTCCACATTTTCCAGATGACTCCTGTTTGTCACAGGGTCATCACAGAAGGGCCAGGACAGCAGGGTCATCTCCTCATCAGTCACCGGCTACCCCACCGGGACTTCCTGCGTGGGTTTTTCCCATTCTGCGCTGTGGGAGTGTGAGGCGCAGAGAATTTCAGTGGTCAGGGAAGATCTCAAAGCAAGATTGTCACAGGGCTGGGAGTGGAAGCCACCCCATTGCTCCCCATCTGGAAAAATAGGAAAGACAAGTCCAGCAGAGAGGCCGGGGGACATGCTGCCATTCCATGCCTGTGTAGACATTGTCCCCCACTACATTCTATCCAGCTCCTTTGCAGCCAGAGCCTCAGGGTGAATCTTTCTTTACCTTGGAAAAGCCACAGGAACTAATAATCAAAGATGGTGCCTGGCCAGGGATCCCTAAATGGGCTTCCAGCTCCATGTTTACATGGCCTGTTCTTGTTCTGCGGGTGACCGGGGCAATCCACTGCAATGATAGATTGTAAAATAAACGATACCACTCAAAGCATTGCTATTATCCTGTCGTGGGTTTTTTGGCAGCTCCTCTAGTCTGGCTTGTTTTATGTCTAATTACATGTCACTGTGCATGTCCCCCATATGTTATCTTTCACATAATAAATACATGAAAAAGCCCCCTGTTTTTCCATCAGCCGCTGCCCAAAAGGAGACAGATTTCTGGTGTGTGCTTACGCAATAAAGAAGCAGTTGTTTGGGATATGGTGACACCTCATAACTGAACGTTAGAGGTCCTGTCACTCAGATGAGAGGGCTTTCTGCATACTCTCCCTGCCAGGAAGCCAAGGGCCTCATCAGGACCTCGGTCTTGGGGTGGCTGGCAATGCAGACAGTGTCTCAGTCTGGTGAACTCAGAGGCTGCCAGGGCTGGAGGGTGGCATACCTGCTTTCCAGAGAGGAGGCCTGGCTACCAAGGTTTTCCCATACCCTGCAAGTTCACAGAAGAGCAGGGGTACTGATCATCACGGGGGGGGGGGGGGGCTGTGCTTAACTGTCACTTAACTATGAGTGTGTTTAGTCAGCACTTCCTATCCAGGCTTGTTCTCAACACTAGTCACGTAAAGGCAGCGGACAATGGGAGACTATGGGGGCGGGGCAGACATGCTGAAGAATTTCATGATGCGGTTCTGAGAGTGGGCTTGGGAACAGACTACCTGGGCTCAAGGCTGAGAGCCTCAGTTTACAAGCTGTGGGATGTCCCCCAAAATGGCTTGAAACCTCAGTTTACACATCTACGAAGTGGGGGTGACAAGGGATGGCTTCCCTCACGGAGTGTCATGAGAGTCACATATGCAGAGTACAGTGGGCAAGATGGCTCAGCAGGTAGCCTCCAAGCCTGACGACCCGAGTTTGGCCCCAACACAAGTCCAATCAGAGGCTAGCGGCTTCCTGCCCCGTGTCATCTCATCTCATGCACACACGCAGCCCGCCCTGCCTGCAGGCCAGAATGTGGCTCTCAGCTACTGTTCCAATGTCATATTGCCCTCAGGCTCCGTGTCATGATGATAACGGACTAAGCCTCTGAAACCATAAGCCAGTCCCTAGTTAAATGCCTTCTTTCCTAACAGTTCCCTTGGTGTCTCTTCACATTAGAACAGTGACCAAGAACAGTTACTCTACATTAAAGAGAATAATGGTTCTTTTTTCAAGACAGGGTTTCATGGTGCAGCCTTGGCTGTCCTGGAACTCACTCTGTAGACCAAGGCTGGCCTTGAACTCACAGAGCTCTGTGTGGTGTCATTTTGTGTATGCTCTAACAAATAAAGCTTGCCTGAAGATCAGAGGGCAAAGCCAGATACTAGTTAGCCACAGAGGCCAGGCAGTGGTGGCACACGCCTTTATTCCCAGCACTTGGGATCTCATGCCTTTGCTCCCAGTACTTGGGAGGCACACACACTTTTAATCTCAGCACTAGGGAGGTTGAGACAGGAAACGATATGGCTGGGTGGAGAAAGGAATATAAGGTGGGAGGAGACAGGAGCTCACTCCTTTCGGCTGAGGAGTTGGTGAGGTGAGAGGTGGCTGTGGCTTGCTCCTTTGTCTCTCTGATCTTCCAGCATTTACCCTGGTGTCTGGCTCCAGGTTTTTATTAAGACCAGTTAGGATTTGTACTACAGCTGTGCCTGCCTCTGCCTCCTGAGTTCTGGGTTTAAAGGCGTGTGCCACCGCCCAGCTGAGAATAATGGTTCCTATGGGGATGTCTAGGCACTGTACAGTTCTATACCTTGGTCATTGTACTAGTGAAATGCCAGATTTGAAAGGCCTGTTCTGAAGTTTTATGTCAGATATTGCCTGCAGCTCCAATATGCACTGATTCGCAAGATTTTCAGAAGATAATGTTTTTAGAGAGAATTGCTGCTTCCACTATAGAATAAATACACAAATTTGAAATATTGACAAAAGTGAAAGTAGTGTATTTTAAAGTAATTACACTTATGAATTTATTCTTCATATTCTATAGTTGGTATGACTTAAATGAATTGCTGGAGTATGTGGTGAGTGTGTTTCTTTAAAATGTTTTAGTTCTGTTATATTTTCAATAACTTTTTAAAAGTTAAATTGGATATTAGAAAGTAAAAAAAGAACCTTATAGCTTCCATCCCTTAACTTTAAAAAACCTTTTTATTATTATTTTATTTCATTTATATGGGTATTTCACTTGCATGGACATCTGTGTGCCATATGCATTCCCGGTGCCCTAAGAGGCCAGAAGAGAGCTTTGGATCCTCTAGAACTGGCGGTTGTGAGCCACTATGTGGGTGCTGGGAATCAAACCTAGGTCCTCTGGAAGAGCAGCTAGTGCTCTGAGCCAATGAGCCCTCCAGGCCCCTCTTAACTTTTAATATCAAAGAGAACTTAAAATTTAGAAAAAAAAAATAGTTCTCTCTCTCTCTCTCTCTCTCTCTCTCTCTCTCTCTCGTCTGTCTTGTGATTTTAATTTTTTTCCCCTTCAACCACACTAACAATATGATATCCAAACTTAACTGGTGGATCTGTAAACACAAGCTTAGCCACCCCACTTTCAGGCACGGTAAATGAAATGGTCTCACCATGGACCCCTCTGGTCATCCAACCCAAGTCACCCCCCTTACCTAGCTTTATCTTCGCTATATTGTGTGGCCACACCGCTGAATCTCATTCCAGACCTTAATGTTCAATGACTTCCATGATTTTTCCACATTGAATGTGTCTGACCTTTACCACCACCTTTGTGGCCTGGAGCCCTCTTGTCCTCACTGTCCCCCCTGGAGCCGGCACCTCCTTCCCCGCCTCCTCCAGAATTCCAGAGCTACTTTTCTCCTTCAGTGACATCTCTTAAACTAGCTGTTGAACTCTCAACAGGAACGGCAGTCTTTATGAGGAGCACAGAATGGGGATCAGAAGACAGTGTTTGCTTTGTATTGATATTTTTCATCTGTCCTTTTTTTTAAACTGGGTTTTTTTTTAAAACAGGATCTCATGTAGCCCAGTCTGCCTCAAATTCCCTGTGTAACCAAGGATGGCCTTGAACTCCTGATCCTCCTGTCTCTAGTGCCCAAGTTCTGGGATCACAGGTGCGAACCATATCAATCCATCTTTTTTCCCCTCCCCCCAATCCATCTTTTAAAACTATAATGTTTTCTGTATTTAAGACTTCCTCCCTCCTTCAATAAATGATGTTCGACATTCAAAAAAAAAAAAAAAAAAAAAAAGAAGAAGGGGCCAAGATCATGATGGGGAAACCCACAGAGACAGCTGACTGGGGCTAGTTGGAGCTCACTGACTCTGGACTGACAGCTCAGGAACCTACATGGGACTGAACTAGGCCCGCTGAATGTGGGTGACAGCTACGTGACTCCATCTGTTTGTGGGGTCCCTGGCAGCAGGACCAGGACTTATCCCAGGTGCATGAACTGACTTTTTGGAGCGCACTCCCTGTGGTGGGATACCTTTCTCAGCCTTGATACAATGGAGAGGGGCTAGGCTCTCCTTCAACTTGGTATGCCAGACTTTGTTGACTACCGTGGGAGGCCTTACCCACTCTGAGGAGTGGATGGGGGTAGAGTGGGAGGGAGGGGAGAAGGGGAGGGAGGGGGAACTGGGGTTGGTATGTAAAATGGAAAAAAAAGTTTTAATAAATAAATATTTAATAATAAAAAATATAATGTTTTTATTAATTCTTTAGGAATTCCATACAATGCTAAACAAAAGCCTCAGTGGAAAGCCTCACCAACAGATCATGTTGAAAGTAGGGAGGCAAGAATGGAAGACAAACTAGAGAAATTGGATCACTTAATAAAGGTCAATGAAAAAAATTTTTTTAATGTACGAATGGAAGGAGAGAGTTTTGGAGTATCATGAAAAGACCCAACCTCTGAGTTATGGACATAAAAGAAGGAGAATATTGTGGTGAAGACATACAGCATATCTTCAATAAAGTCATAGGAGAATTTCCAAATCAAGAGAAAGGGATGCCTATCCAAGATAAGAAACCTACAGAACATGAAATAGACAGGACCAAAAAGTAACGCCCTATGACACAATATAGTTAAAATACCAAACACACACACACACACACACACACACACACACACACACACACACACGGGAGAGAGTACGGAAAGCTGCAAAAGAGAAAGTTCCAGTCACTTATAAACAGGAGCTCATTAAAATAACATCTGAATATTCAACAGAAAACTTTAAAGCCAGAATGGCCTAGGAATGTATTCTTGGTTATGAAGGACCACAATTGTAAAAATCAGACTTTTTTTTTTTTTTTTTTTGGTTTTTCAAGACAGGGTTTCCCTGTGTAGCTTTGCGCCTTTCCTGGAACTCACTTGGTAGCCCAGGCTGGCCTCAAACTCACAGAGATCTGCCTGCCTCTGCCTCCTGAGTGCTGGGATTAAAGGCGTGCGCCACCACTGCCCGGCAAAATCAGACCTTTATACCTAGCAAAACTATTATCTATTAGAATTGAAGGAGGGGGCTGGGAAGTTGGCTCAGTGGTTAAGAGCACTTGTCACTGTTTCAGAGGACCCAGTGCTCAATACAATCTATGACTCCAGTGACACCCTCTTCTAATCTCCTTGGGCACCAGGCATGCACATGGTGCACAGACATATACATACAGACAAAACCTTCATACACATTAAATAAATCAATACATCTTTTTTTGTTTTAAAAGAAAAAAAAGCTTTTAATTGGATAAACTAAAACTTCCTGTAGTCAAAACAGAAGAAAGGAATCTAAAGTTACTAAGCCAACTCTACAAAGGAGACTAGAAGGGACACTTCAGCCAAGGAGGAGGACAAGCAACCCCAGGAGGAGGTCAGTGACATACCCATGGATGGTGCCACTCACGGTGAGCTGGACCCTACTATAGCAATCATCCATCAAGAACACGCACCACAGGGCTGGAGAGATGGCTCAGTGGTTAAGAGCACCGACTGCTCTTGCAGAGGACCTGAGTTCAATTCCCAGCAACCACATGGTGGCTCACAAGCATCTGTAATGAGATCTGGTGCCCTCTTCTGGCCTGCAGGAATACATAACAAATAAGTTTTTTTTAAAATAAAAAAAAAAAAAAAGAAGAACATGCACCACAGGCTTACCTGTTAGGGACACTTTCTCAATTGAAGTTCTCTCTTCTAAAATGACTCTAGCTTGTGTCAAATTGACATAATCTTAGTTAGGGTTTCTATTGCTGTGATGAAACACTATGACCAAAAGCAACTTGAGGAGCAAAGGGTTTGTCTGGGTTATAAATTCCACATCACAGTTCATCATGAAAGGGGTCAGAGCAGGAACTCAAGACAAGAGCCTCGAGACACAAACTGAAGCAGAAGCCATGGGAGAGTGCTGCTTACTGGCTTGCTCTCCATGGCTTGCTAGGTCTGCTTTCTTATCCAACTCAGAACCGCTACCCATAGGTGGCACTATCCACAATGAGCTGGGCCCTACTGTATCAATCACCTATCAAGAAAATGCACTGCTGGCTTGCTCACAGGCCAATCTTGTAGGGGCATTTTCTCATACCCAGTACCGTTAACTTGGACCAAAGTCTCGTGACTGCCTAAGTCATAGATGAGAACTAATATGTTTATTCCCAAATGAACATAATAATAAATTACCACCTAAGTTCTTGGCCTGAAGATTGGGAGCATCTTTCAACCATCATCACAGAGGTTTCTTTTTGCAGTAAAAGGTGATTGATAAAGGGAGCCATAACTGGTCACTATCCAAAGAATAAGAGGCTGGATCGCTCAGCTCTAAATGGAACATCTGTCATGCCCTGTCTTAGGGTTTCTATTCTGTGATGAAACACTATGACCAAAAGCAACTTGGGGAGAGCAGGGTTGATTTGACTTACATATATCAGGCCACAGTCCACTGAGGGAAGCCAAGGCAAGACAGAAGCCTGAAGGTGGGGCTGAAGCAGAGCTGTAGAGGAATGCTTCTTCTTGGCTTGCCCAGCCTGCTTTCATATTCCACCCAGAACCATCTAACCATGGATGACACTGCCCACGACTAGCGTGGCCCTTCCACATCAATCCTTAATCAAGAACATGAGCTTGCCTGCAGGCCAGTTTTAGGGGGGCATTTTCTCAGTTAAGATACTCTCTTCCCAGATATGTCTCAAGTTTGTGTCAAGTTGACAAAACCCAACCAGCACAGACCCACTTCAATAGAAAAGTGACTCTGCCCTAGAGGCCACCAACTACCAGTGGCTACTCAGCTGTGGTGGAGACTCTGGAGCCCTCCCCATAACAATCCATTTTTACACAAAGACGGAATTTATTATATTTTGATTATGTGTTTAGTTTTGGTTGTTTTGTTGAGACAGCTGACCTAGAACTCATTAATGACCAGGCTGGCCTCAGATTGTAGTTTCCTACCCAGTTCTGCCTCAGGAGCCCTGGTATCACAGGTGTGCACCTCCAAGCTGGATACTGTCTCATTCTTCTGAAAAATTAGCACAAATTTGGTCCATTCCCCTATTGATGCTCCAACTTCCGAATTCCAACTTTATTTTTCTGGAAACTTGGTTTTTTGTTTGTTTGTTTGCTGATCTTGGTCAAAAGTATGAACTTGTAAGAATTTTCCTTGAGCTCAAGAGTAAACTGAGAAACTCACACTTGAGTCCCCATAAAGGATAGTGACAGTCACATCCTCACAGGGGAATTGCGTGTGATGTCGCAGGCAACTGGAGAAGATCTGAACAATAGTATGGACTTACTCATAGTTTTCCAAAGGAGTTTAATATCCATTATTTTGTCTGGGTCTGGAAATAACCCCAGGAGGGTGGCCCGGTTGTCATCATTGTTTTACAGGCAAGGAGGCTGAGATGAGAGGGTCGATGTGGCAGAGCTAGCCTAGAGCGGTAACAGTAACAGCAATGACCATGTTGACAATGATGACCTTGGCTGGCACGTGCCATTTGTGCTCAGGCTAAGCTCTCTTCCTCATGACACTGGCAGAGGACTAAAGGTCTTCTGGTTGCCCAGAACCTGACAACAATCAGTGACCTTCTTCTACCCACCCTGCTGAACCAGGCTCGGTCCAGCCCCTCCAGGTTCTGTGAGTGTGTCCCCTGGGGAGAACTCAGAAGGGGAGAGCAGAGAAGTCACGGGGTGGAGTCAAAGCCACAGAGCACTTCAAAGGCTGGGGGAGGTAGAAAGACATGCACAGGCTGGGGACAGTATCATGTTTGGCTCTCAGGGAGACTGAGGGTTACACCAGGGGCTCAATAGGCACATCCCAGGGGATAGCATCCACCTAAGCAGAAAAGATAGACAGCCAGCTCTGGTCCCTCCACAGCATCCCGCCCTGCCTGCACTGGACCAACAGCTGGAGCTGGCCATGGCCAAACATGGTGTTAATGTCCTCATGTGTGTTAAATATAAGAATCAGGGCTGGGCAGTGGTGGCGCACACCTTTAATCCCAGCACTCAGGAGGCAAAGCCAGGCGGATCTCTGTGAGTTCAAGGCCAGCCTGGTCTTCAGAGTGGGATCCAGGACAGGCACCAAAACTACATGGAGAAACCCTGTCTCAAAAAACCACACACACACACACACACACACACACACAAATAAGACAGAATGTCCCATAATCTTGCATGCACAACCCCTCTAGTCAGGGAGGGATGGAGAGTTCTAGACTCATTTGCTGATTCCACCCCACACTCTGCTAGAGCAGAAAGTCAACAAGGGCTTGTGTTAATCACTTTTTCTATTGCTGTGTGAAAACACAAGGGCCTAGTCAACTTATTTAAAAAGGCATTTAATTGGGCTTACAGTTTCAGAGGGTTGGAGTCTATAGTGGTAGAGCTAGGGCATGGCGACAGGCAGCTAGAGCAGCAGCTGAGAGCTCACATCTTGATCCACAACACTAGGCATAGAGAGCACACTAGGAATGGCATGAGTCTTTGGAAACCTTAAGGCCCGCCCCTGTGACACACCTCCTCCAACAAGGCCACACCTCCTAATCCTTCCCAAATATTTCACCAACAAAAACCAGGTCTGGACCATGCACTGCTGGTGTCTGAGGCCTGGTGCCTTGCCTGGAAATACCCTAACCAGATGCTCCCCATCTCTTCTGCCTCTTTCAGGGCCCCTGTAGTGTGTGGGCAGTAGGAATAGACCAGTCCATGGGGTCTCAGGGCTCTCCAATGCCTGTGGACCCTTTTGGGTACCAGTCCTCTGGAGGCCCCAGAATCACTCCCCTCCCAAGCTTAGGACTCAGCCCACAGGCACCAGCATGCCATTTTTCTTAAGGAGCAGATGTTGGTTTGACAGAGACTTCCTGCCTGGTTCAGGGCCAGTAATCAATAAAGCAAATACTGGCTTCCATGGGTTGTAATCTCTAAAGCTCACCATGTATCCCAGGAAAAAACTGTTCCAGAGGTTGAATTAACTTGTCTGAGTTCGTGGACCAAGATGGATGACCTCAGGAACTCTTCCATCACCAGCTTCCATCCTGAAGCCTGTCACCAATGTCCGTCTTGACTCAAGGCCACAGAGCTGCTCCTGAAACTTGGGACAACACAACACCTCCTCCCCCACCCAGCAAGAGCTTCTCTCTGCAGCTCTCAGAAACTACGGGACTGTTAATCTCTGGTAAGAGGAGGGGTCCCCGTCAGCCTTGGGGGAGCCTCTTGCTTTCCATAGTCAACCTCAGGGGCCTGGCCGTTTTTCAGAGTGAGGCTTGACTTTCTGTGACCACAGGAAACCCATGTGGCTCTGGCTTCAACAAGGGGAAGCTGGGGTCATCATCTGGTCTTCTCGGGGTCTTAGGAAGCTTTCCCATGCTCCTGATAGGTTTCCCTCCTTCCTGTGGACCTGGAGACTGAATCTGCCCTCAACCAGAGGACACCCGAGAAAGACATACCCTCCTCTCCCACTTACTCGGTGCTTTGGGGACAGTTGTGGCCCCCATAAAAAGGCTTTGTCCTTGTTCTTCCAAGGCCACATCATGCCTGTCCTAGGGTAGGAGGTAGGAATCTCAGTCTCTGCAGGTGAGGTCCCCAGAGCCCACTGAAAGGGAGCTGCCCCTGTCCCATCCCTAATCATCTCTCTGTCTATTTTTCGAGCATGCACACACACCCTCACCCTTTCACCCCTGCAAGTCCATGTTCTTCAGGAGGCTCTCCTCCCCATGCAAAGCCTCCTATAAAACACCAGTTCCAGTCATAGACTTTCATGGGATAGAACCAGCTAAGAGAAAAGACTCTGAGGGACAGTAGAGTTGAGAGCGCTGTCTGAGACTGAGCATCAGCCTCCTGTCTCCAGGCCTTCCAATTTGTCGGGGCAGGGGGAGACTAGAAATCTACATTTCTATGTATGAGATTCTCAAATTGAAATACCAATTGCTAACTTGAAAATTAATAATAATAATAATAATAATAATAATAATAATAATAATAATAAAGAACAGGGAGGGCTGGAGAGATGACTCAGCAGTTAAGAGCACTGGCTGCTCTTCCAGAAGACCCAGGTTCAATTCTCAGCACCCACATGGCAGCTCACAACTGTCTGTAACTCCAGTTCCAGGGGATCTGACACCCTCACACAGACATGCATGCAGGCAAAACACCAATGCACATTAAATAAAAGAGAGAGAGAAAGAAAGAACAGGGGGAAAGGGAGAAATATATAAGTTCTGGGGGTTGGGAATATGGCTCAGTTGGTCAAGAGCTTGCCTAGCATGTACAAGGCCCTGAGTTTGATCCCAACATAGTATAAACTGGGTGTGGTGGTATATGACAATAATCCCAGCAGATAGAGGCAGGAAGATCAGGAGTTCAAGGGTATTCCTTGGCTACATATGGAGTTTGAAACCAGTCTGAAATGCATAAGATGATATTTAAAATAACAACACAAAACCAAGCAGGCTCAAGGCCCCAACACTGCTCAGAGAGGCTGTAACTAAGACTGACTTCAACCACTCTGGACTCTAAAGAGGCACAGTTACCTCAGGGACATTTTAGAGATGCTGATAACAGCCACCTGTCTCTTAGGGCAGGTCCTTGAGGGACTCCTTGTGTCTTCTGAAATTTACCACTCAAGGCCTTTCCTCTCTGAGCTTTCTCCTTGGGTTCAGCCTGCCTCTGACATGCTAGGAGTGAACAGATGTTTGTGGAGACCTACAGCTGGCTAGGTGTGCCTTCCCCACTTGGCCAGCTCCCCAAGAGCTGAAAAGACATCTGGGATCCACCTACCTGCTGCTGGCTCCTGAAGGTTCCAGAATCCCCATCCTGCAGCCAGAAGAGGCAATGGAAAGACCAGCGAGTGCTCCTTCCTGGAACCCGATGGCTGTGTGGGCGACACCTCTTAGTGTACACATTCCAAGTAGCGATGCAGCCCTGCTTAGTTCCAGATGAGGCCCAGGCTGTCCCTTCCACCCACTCCTCCATTGACCAGCTCTGCCACCTGGCCCGGTCTTGCCTATCATACGTCTTATATCCCTGAGGCCTTTTTCTCATGTAAGCCTGAAACCTGGGAAGGTATCCCCGTCCCTCACTTAGGAGCGCTAATCCTGGTCTGAAGTGTGTCTCCTCTCTCAGGCCTGCCTGCTTTCCAGACCACCTCAGTTGCCTCCAGGAGGAGCCCAGAGGACACAGGGACCAGCAGGAATGGGCTCTGAGGCCCCGACAGAGTGAAAGCATTCATGGCTTCCAATCCCCCAGGCTTGTGTGTGTGTGTGTGTGTGTGTGTGTGTGTGTGTGTGTGTGTGTTTAAAGATTTATTTATTTATTATGCATACAGAAGAGAGTGCCAGATCTCATTACAGATGGTTGTGAGCCACCATATGGTTGCTGGGAATTGAACTCAGGACCTCCGGAAGAGCAGTCAGTGCTTTTAACCTCTGAGCCATCTCTCCAGCCCCAGGCTCATGTGTTTTGACAAGTGGGTTTTGACAAGACAAGGGGCCCATCTGGTTCCAGATGGAATGGAGGGATCCAAGATCCTTGCTGGGCTCCTGCAGTATCTCAGGGTCTCTCTGAGCCTCAGACCTGAGAAGTCCAGAACAATGTGTCAAACCTATGCAGTGGAGACAGATGGACCTGCTCTGCAATCTCAGGTAAGTTCCTTTAACTCTCTGAGTCTCCAGCACGATGGCAGAGAGGAAAAGGGTGCTAAAAGCTACCCTCTGTGGCTGTTGACAGGGCTGTGAGGGTCGTGCACAGAGTATCTGGCACCGAACAGGGCTCAGCAGCCAGGCTCGGTCATGATTACTTCATAGGATTAAATGGAATGAGATAATGTGTGCACAGCAGCTTGGTGAAAAACGGTGCACGGATGGTTACAATTACCATTTATCGGAGTCTCCGCTCCCTGGGCCTCATCACCGTCCTCTGTTTCTTTCTAGTTTATTTTTTCTGGCTTGACCACTTCTTGGCCTCCTTTTCCCTAGTCTCTTTCCTTCCCTTGAATTCCTGTTGCTTGAACCAATATCCAACACCACTTTTCATCTGTCCTTACTTCAGAACTCACAGTAGCTCCCCATCAGCCCTTCTGTCCAAATTGAACAGTGGTACCAACCACCACCCTGAGTTACTGCCTCCCCTATGACCCCTTGTGACCTCTTGCCTCTCTCCCTTGTACCAGCTTCCCAGTCTGGGGGTCCTATGCTGTTAGATGCCCACCCACCCTTCAAGTCCAAATTATGTTTAATTTCCAAGTCTATAGGGTTGCAGCTAACCGCCCTGGGGTAGAGACATCCCAACGGCTTCTCTCCTTGGTAGAACCACCTTAAAACGAGCCAATATTTTCTGGCTGCAACCCTGAGACACTCACCTACCCTTTCTGGGTCTCCCTTTGTAGTAGCCATAAAGGCCAAATGAAGTGAGTGAGTTGGGCAGTTGCTGGCAGGTGCTCAAAGTATAGAAAGTAGGTAAGACATAGTCATTACTTACATTACTCTGGGCCTTTACACAATGGGTATACACAATGAAGCCATGAAGACTAGCAAGAAGTGTTCCACGGGGACTGTGCAATTAGTGGCCCTTTTGTTTTGTTTTTGAGACAGGTTCTTGTGTAGCCCAGGCTTGCCCCAAACTCACTATGTAGCAAAGGATGACTTTGAACTAAACTGATCTCCCACCTCCACTTTCTGAGTTCTAGGATTTCAGTCATGCACCACCATACCCAGGGTTTTGTGCATTCTAGGCAAGCACTCTACCTGACTGAGCTACGTGCCCTGCCTCAGCATCCTTTGTTTCACATCAAGCATCTTCTCTTAGCCTGCCAGTCAAATCCTCTCCTGTCTTTTGACATCTTATGAGAAGAGTCCTGGCTCCATTTGAACCCTGTTCTCCTGGCTTCCTGTGATCTGAAGCAAACATCAGCTCCTCCTGACCTCCCCATATCCTGTGGTGGAGCTTAGGAAGGCATCTGCCACCTGCTACAGGCTCACAGGATGACAATGAAAGCCAGGAAGGGTACCCCCCATGCAATCTAGAAATGTCACTTTACTGAAGGATGCAATAAAAAGGAGAGAGGTAATCTACTATTTTAATAATAACTTTCTGGGAGCTAGAGAGATGGCTCAGAGGTTAAGAGAATTAGGTACCAGACACAGGGGCAGTTGGAGCAGAGTAGGGGGCAGAGTGACATTGGAGTGTCATCTGGGGTCTGTGCGCTGGGAACTGCTGAGAGAGGGCAATCAGAGCCCAAGTGCAGGCTTTCACCGTAGCCCACCCACCCTACATCTGCAGGGGTCCTCGAACTTCTGGTATTATCCCCAAGGTCCCCTTGCAGAGCTCCTGAGGCAGGTTGTGCGTGTCAAAAAGCTCTGATGAAGCTTCCTCCATGATGGCATGGTCTGGGCTCACAGTGGGTCACGTGATATTGAGCTTCTCCAAATTCTCAACCCTCCCTTCTATCATCCTTCTTGCTAAAAAGAGGATCTCTCCCTCCCCCACCCCTCAAAAAAAATACTTTGCTCTCCTGGGTTATGTCTGCAAAGCCCCCATGATCCAAGGACACCCAGGAGACCCAGACAGTACTGCTAAACCCGTGGGGAGCTGTGAGGAGCCCACAGGAGGTCAGCACCAGCTGAGCCCCACAGGGTCTCTTGCTGCCCAGATGCTGTTACATGGAGTTTCTGCTCCCCAGTGGAGTTAGGAGTAACCAGAGATCGTGGCACTGGCCAAGATTGGGCTCTTGGAAGGGCTTGGATTGTATGCCTGGTGTTTTTACTTAGAGTCATCCCAGGGCATAGTCACTGAGCTCTTTATTTTGATTTTTTACAACAGAGCCTCCTTATGTAGCTCAGGCTGATCTGGAACTCGCTGTCCAGGCTGCCCTGCATTACAGGTGTGAGCCACCCAGATGTGTGTGGCATTTCCTTTAGCATCCAGGAGAACTGAAAGACCAGGGAGGCTCCTGGCACCCAGAGCTACAAGGCTTTGTCAGCGGGATCCAGAGCTCTAGGCTGAGTTGCTGGTATTTCTGTGTGTCCCCTTCCCTCCTTTGAGCCTGGTCCCTCTCTTCTCCGTTAGCTGTGGCCTTTCCTCCCCTTCATCTGTTTCCTGCCCTGGCATACAAAGCATAGGCGAATCGGGATGGTGGCTGAACAATCATTCTCCCCTGGACTCCAGGGGAGCACCAGGCTGGGAGATCCCACCTATTGATTCTCGTCTAACCTGGTGGATCTGATCAATCAATTGGTCCCTGCTCCCGCTGATCTTACTGAGACAGTTACAGCCCACTAGCAGCCTCCCTCCCTATAGCCCGTCACTTCCTGTTCCACTGACCCCCCACCCCCACCAGGGCATCTTAAACTTCTACTCATGATCTCTTTACATCCAAGAATTTCACAGGAACCTGGGCATCTAGTACATAACACATGTAAAACATACAGGTATGTAATCTATAATACAAATCAAACATCTGCTGGTAATAAATTATTAAAAATTATTTTAAAATAATTCTTCAATGTACATATAATTTTAATATTTATTAAAGAGTCATGAAATTTTTCATATTAATGAGACAGATGTGCTTGTTTGTTTTCACATGAAGAATTAAATCCTGGCTAAATAGTTGATATTGCAGGACAATAGGGCCCTGGTGGGTACCTCCTTTTCTCTAGTCTAAAGACCCAGAGATGCTGGTCCCACTAAGTGACCGACTTTCTATCTGTCTCTCAAAAACCCTCAACTCACAGGGGCCTGCAGATGCTCAGCAGATCCAGGAAGGGTGGAGAAGGGGGTTTGTCTCTAGCTTAGAGGGAGTTTGTCTGGCTTCCTGGGACTCATGATGCTGGAGACAGTGAGGCCCTGGTGAGGGCCTGGCACCTGGATGACCCAGAGCGCCCCAGACCTAGAGACAGGAAGGTGAGGGATCAGACGGGCTGGGAAGGGGCATGTGGATCTTAAATATAACGCAAGGCCATTGTTTCCTGGAGCAATTGTATTCTGCCTCTGGAGAGGCAGTTTAAACTAGGAACTAGCCAAGACGGGGCCCCGCCTGGAAGTCTTAGCGGCACAATTGTTTCCATGATGAAAATTCAAATTGTATATTTTTACGTTTAAAAAAAGCAAGCACTCCAAGGTCATACATTGGCCAGGAGCCTCCTGGAACCAGGCCTGTTTGCTCTTTTTCAATGTGACTGAATGGTGAGGGCTAAGGATCAGCTAGAGACAGTCCCCATGGGAGTCCCCATGAAGATGGCTGAGACATAGACCCAGGAGGACATTCGGTCACTGCTGCCACCGCTGCCACCCCTGCTTTGGGTTAGCTCACATTCACCAAGGGAGACTCACAGGCCAATGTGTGGCTGTGTCCTGCACCAAGCCAGGAGTATACAGAGAGACACATGGGTTAGTAGATAAGAGGACTTGTAAGCATAAGGACCCGAATTCAGATCCACAGAGCCCTTGTATAAGGCAGGCATGATGTTTGTAACCTCTGCACTGCTGGGGCAGAGACTGGGGGGGTCAGTAGAATTTGCTGGCTGCCAGCCTAGCTTCAGGTTCAGTGGGAGACCCTGTCTCTAAAGGAGTAAGATAAAGAATGACCCAGAAGGACTCCTGATGTTGCCTGGGCCGTGGTGGCGCATGCCTTTAATCCCAGCACTCGGGAGGCAGAGGCAGGCGGATCTCTGGGAGTTCGAGGCCAGCCTGGCCTACAGAGCGAGATCCAGGAAAGGTGCAAAGCTACACAGAGAAACCCTGTCTCGAAAAACAAAACAAACAAAAAGGACTCCTGATGTCCTTCTCTGGCCTCTGAGTACCTGCACCCACCCACATGCACACAGACACCACACACACATACACCACACATACCCATAGGCACAGATGCACACACATGTATGAAGGCGTGCACACAAAATAACTGCTGATAGGCACACGTGTGTGTACGTACCTGCTGCCAACGCTCTTTCCTTCTTCCTCCTTCTTTAACTTCTCCCGTTCTGTCCTCCCCCCCCCCCCCCCCCACCCCCGTCCCAGTAACACGGCATCTCTGCCCAGAGTGACTGTGGGACACATGCTTAGAGTCAGTGAACAAAATAAGGCCAGGAATCCAGGGCTTGGATCTCCCCACTGCAAAGAGATGCCCGAAGCAGCTGGGGGACCACACACTGGGCCGTCCCCATCTTCTTCTCTTCCCTGGCCCTTCCTGGCTCTGCCTGGGGGGATGTTGGGGAGCAACGTCCCTTTCTCGCCCCCCAGTCTCCCTCCTGCATGTGTGTCCCCACTCCCTCTCACCACCCTGGTAGTCCTTCCTGCCGACACTCCAGGGAGTGTAGCCTCATGGTCAGACCATCGTGTTGACAAGGCTGAGCCTTCCGGCCACCAGAGCCGTGTTCTCTTGGAGCCTGTTGTCAATGTGACTGCTCCAGCTGTGGATCTCCATGGTCTGCTCTTGAGGAGAGGGTAGGGTGAGAATGCTGGGTGTGGGAGGGTGCCAGGAGCCAGCCTACTTTTCTCTACAGCTCTCCTCTGGGTGGCACTTGGGCAGTGGGGCCTTAGAGGGGCAGCATGGAGAGAGACCCCTGATTCTCCCAGCAAGGCCGGCACTGCACTAAGCCAATTACATGAAGATGCTTGGATTTCTCAGAACACACCTCTGGATGTGTCTATGAAGACTTTTCCAGAAAGGCACAGCTGAGGTGGGAAGACTTCCCTGAACATGGGTGGTGCCTGTCTCATGAGCTGGGGTCCCAGACTCAACCAAAAGAAACAAGAAGAGCCGGGCAATGGTGGTGCACACCTTTAATCCCAGCACTCAGAGGCAGGTGGATCTCTGTGAGTTTGAGGCCATCCTGGTCTACAGAGTGAGTTCCAGGAGAGCCAGGGCTATACAGAGAAACCCTGTCTTGATAAACGAAAAGAAAGAAAGGAAGGAAGGAAGGAAGGAAGGAAGGAAGGAAGGAAGGAAGGAAGGAAGGAAGGAAGAAAGAAAGAAAGAAAGAAAGAAAGAAAGAAAGAAAGAAAGAGAGCTGAGCTAGTATTAAAATCTCTCTACCTGGATACAATGTGACCAGTATCTGTCATTCCTTCTGCGCTCTTGACACCATGGTGGCATCTGATTGTGTGCCACAACAACCCTACCTCTCAGAGGTTGCTTTCCTTGGGTATTTTGTTGGCAACAAGATCGTAGCTAAGGCACAAACCCCGTCTTACAAAGGAGCCTGGGGTCGCAGGACTGCAGCGTGCCGCTCTCGGGCTGTATGTTGAACCAGCTGCCGTGGAACCAGCATGGCCAGCTTCCCAGGTGTGCCTGCAGTCACCATCTAGCAGTTCTGAACAATCAGGAACCTTTCGGGTTTGCGCCGGGACCTGTCAATCTCACGGTCCATCAGGAGCCATTTCCATGTGACCGCCATGGCATTCTAGGGCAGCAGCTGTGTGTCTCTCTGCCTTTCTGACACTGCTTGTTCACTGGGTTTCGAGTCCTCTATCTGGGTATCCACTGGACCGACCACCTGAGCTCTGAGTCGGGGTGTGTGTGTGTGTGTGTGTGTGTGTGTGTGTACATGTGCATGTGTTCATGTATGGGAATGTTTAATGTCAATGCACCTGAGCTCTGAGTTGGTATGTGTGTACATGTGCATGTGCTCATGTATGGGAACGTTGCATGTTAGTGCACCTGAGCTCTGTGTGTGTGTGTGTGTGTGTGTGTGTGTGTGTGTGTGTGTGTATGTATGGGAATGTTGCATGTCAGTGTACCTGAGCTCTGAGTTTGTGTGTGTACCTGTGTGTGTGTTCATGTATGTGTGTGTGTGTGTGTGTGCATGTATGGGAATGTTGCATGTCAGGCACCTGAGCTCCAAGTTTGTGTGTGTGTACATGTATGTGTGTGTTCGTGTATGGGAATGTTGCATGTCAGGCACCTGAGCTCCGAGTTTGTGTGTGTGTACATGTATGTGTGTGTTCGTGTATGGGAACGCTGCATGTCAGGCACCTGTGTGAAGTCAGCCCCTGGGGTGCCGGTGCTCACCCTCCTGCTTGTTAACAGAGTCTCTATTGTCTTTCGGCGTCCTCTGCCTCTCAGCTCGCTGGAGGAGTGTTGGGGTTACAGACACACACTTTACAAACCTAGCTTTTAAGTAGGTTCTGGGGATTCGGGTCCTTGCATGTGTGTAGCAAGTACTTTTACTCACAGGACCACTTCCCTAGTTTGGTTCTTTCTCGGGGACAATGTCATCGTGAGAGACACCAAGTCCCCATGAGGATGCAACAGAGCACTTGCCTAGCATGGGCTGGATCTGCAACGTAAACTCCAGGGCATGATGTCATTCCGGCCCTGAGGTGGACCGAGAGGTCAGAAGCTGAAGGTCACTCTCAGTGACCTAGAAAATTCAAGGCCAACTTGGGCTTCATGAGACCCTGCCCCCCCCTCCAAAAAAAGCATTATTTTAAGTCTGTGTCAAGTGTAGACTTGTGAACTAACTCGGGGAGAAAGAGCCCGCGTGGGTTACGGCCAAGTGTCGGAAATAACGACAGTGAAATGAGCAGGGAGGTAAAGACAAAAGCAACACGATGGGTCCAACAAAAGGAATAGACAGTCACATCCGGTTCGGAAGCTCAGCGGGACAACGGATTTCAGGATTGGTCTGAGCTGGTCAAGGTGGCTTCTAGAATCTCCCCTGACTATATATTTCTCAGAAAGAGTGAGCAGGCAAGAGAGTCAGGGGAAGCGGGAGGAGAGGGGACCAGAAAGGAGGAGAGGAAAAGGGAGGGGGGAGAAGAGGGGAGGGGAAGGAGGGAGGGCAGAGGAAATCTCTCAATCAAGCAGAGTAGAAGGGACAGACTATGCTGGTAGCTTCAGCAGAACAGGGTCCGTGACTACCTGAAGCTGGGGTCAAGGTCACTATGCCACAGCGGGAAACTGAATGGTAGAAAATAGGGTTCTATTAAGAAACATGCCTTGTGGTCTGACTCTCCATCCCAATGTGGGCTGGAGTTCCTAAAAGACCTGTCCCTTGTGCCGTCTGAACTATGGTCCCTAGATTGTGATGTGGGTGTTGACGTGTTTGTCTGTCAACCAGAGAGTGATAGAAGAAAGGATCATGTCTTGGGTCCCCCGCATTCTCAGAGTCTTGGGGCTGTCCTAAGGATCATAACAGGCCTTTAGTCAGTCTCTCCTGGGTGAGAGAATCCGGACAGAGATCATAAAACGGACGTCCCTCTGCCCCGAAGAGGCCTTAACAACTTCCGGTGAGCTCCGAAATATACATGTATCCTTTTCCTCCCGTGATTTCTAATTGGAGAAGCTTGGCACATTAACTCCCCGGGGGCTGACGGCAAGAGACTGGACTCTGGGAAACAGGTTCCAGGCGCCTTCTGTCTCACTTCCTGCATGAGCCAAGGAGAACAGAGGTGGACAACATCCTCCAGCTGCCCCACTCCCCTGTGGCCAGGGAGACTGTGCCCACACCCCCAAGATATGGAACAGCTACAGGAAACCTAGCACCTCACAGAGTTGTCGCCGTCATGGCACAGCATTCAACTCTGGGGCTAAAAGTGGTCTTGGTTGTGGTGTGTGTGTGTGTGTGTGTGTGTGTGTGTGTGTGTGTGTGTGTGTGTGTGTGTGTGTAAGGTTCTTCCTGCTGGAGAAGTCCCAGGGAAGCAGAAACCCATTACACTCTGTTCCCAGAGACCTTGGGGTCTTCAGACCCCAGAGGCAGCTAGGTGTTTAGTCAAACCTCCTCAGCTCTTCTGTTACCATCTTTGTCTAAGCTCTGGGGTCTCTGGAGTTCCAAGGAGATCCACAGCCCCTTCACCTAGCTGGACCACCTCACCATGCTTGCCCCGGGACTCTCCAGTATACAAGGCTCCCAAGCTTCCACCACCCCATCAGGCAGGACCTAAAAATACCCACAAGGGAATGCTTAGTCACGTGTGCACGGGACCTGTAATGGGGCCACTTCCCAGACCTCCTCCTCACCAGCTGTGTAAACCTGCCCCGACTGGGGTGGCTGGTAAAATCTGGGTCAGAGCACATGAAACCATCCAACCAGTGAGAAAGCACAGGCAGGGAGAGAGATCAATAAGAGCCATGGCCTAAGAATTTCAGAACAGCTTCAGGCCCAGTGGTGGGGTGGATCTTTCTAGCCTTTTCTAAGGGCAGGAGAAAGGGGAAGGGGACAAATGGGTATTTCACATTCCAGCCAAAAGTTGGGGATCCAGGGTATCCCCCAAAAGCCCAGGTCTACAAAACCTTCAGGAGTTGGGACCTACTGGAAGGAAGTGGGGTCAGTGGGGACACATCCTTGAAGTGGGTGTCCTGACCCCCTCCCTGTCTCTCTTTCTACTTACTAGCCACCACGTGGTGGGCAACTCCTTGGGCCTGGCCTCTGGATCCTATCATGTTCTTTTCCACAGGCTGCCGCCAAGCCGAGCAGCCTCAGGTGAAACCATGAACCATGGTTAACTCTTCCTCGTGAGAGGTGATTTTCTCAGTCAGACACAGAGAGCTGAAGGGCACACCCAGCAAGGCCGCAGGGAGGCCTGCGTTCCTGAAGCCCTTAAGGCACCACTGCCTGGAGGGTGGAGGAGAGAGGCCTGGGAAATGTCACTCAGGAACCATGGTGAATTATATAAATGATTCTTACAAATATAAAACGAAGCTAGAAAGCAGGCGGACCAAAGGAATAAGAAGGGGAATGAGGGAGAGAGGGAGGGGAGGAGGAGGGGAGGGAGGGAGAGGGAAGGGAGGGAGGGATGGTCACTAATGCATCAAAGCCTGTCAAGATGAAAGCAGCTTAAAGGCTAGACCACTTCTCTGCCTTCACTAGCTCCCAACCCCTCTCCATGTGGCTCGGCTGATGAACGGCCTTCCCAGCCAGCCAGTCCTCAAAGCTGGTGTTCAGGATGGAGATGGCTCTGGGTGAACTGGTTTGAGGCTGGAATTCTGGAGAGGACAGCCACTAGTCTTCACCCCACGTCCACCGCGGACAGACCTCAGGTGGTCTAGATTGACCCAGCTCACCTAGAAATCTGAAGCGGGTGGGGACAGGATCCCAGGGAGTCTAGTCTGTCACGTGTTCCCTAAGAACTCTGGAGCCTGCGCTAATATCCCTTCCTGGCCTGCAGGCCTGTTTCCATGGTGACAGAGACCCTCATGCTGTGTCGAGAAGGAAGGGAAATGGACCACAAGTCCCTGGGAGCCCAGCAAGCTCTCCTGGCCCTCCCTACCGGCCCCTCCCTCCAGCCCCAGCCCCTCCCACTAGGTTCCTTTATGTTTAGCTGTTCAGCAAATGCCTCTGGGGAGCCATCACCCCCCTCTGAGCCCCCTCCTTCTGTCTGCAGTGGTGCATGATCCCTCACCCCTGACTGATGTAACTGGCAGAAGAAGGAGAAGAGACTTTAATGAATCTGCTGCCTTCGTTCATTATTGTAATGGCTTCAACTTGGGGGACAGGGCCTGCCATGTGCTTAATATGTTTTCATGTCCACAAACACATTCCCTGCTTGGCAGGAAAAGAGGAGGTCTGGTTTAGGTTTGCATTGTGGGGTGATTTATAAAGACACTAGCATACTAGGGGACTCTCCTGCCAAGACTTAGCCTTCTTGCACCTCTACCTGTCCCTTTGGGCTCTCCGAGTCCCTCCACCTCACCTGTTCCCCTTTCCTAGCACCTCTTCTGGGTCAGGCTTGCCTCCCGATCCTCCTTATGCCTACCTTCTCTCCGAAGCCACCAGGGCTCCCCAAGAAAATGGTTGCTGACAGACACTCTCTAGGTCGCAACTGATGGCTTTGTGCATCGGGTCGAAGGCCTCAAAGGACATTCTGGGGAGAAAGGAGGAAAAGTGTGTCCACTCTGACCCATTTCTCTGCAGCCACCCACAGAACAAAAATACTGGACAGAACACTGGACCCCTCCCTTGGCTAACAGACTACTCAAACCCCTGACCCAAGAAACAAGAATGTCCCCCAGGAGCTTCACGCTGGGAGAAGGAAAGGCTGGTGTAGCTAGAGGAGGAACCTGGCCCTCAGGAGCCATTGTACACAGCTCTGACAGCCTGGCAGCCCACCCTGCAGAAGAGACGGAAGCAGGAACAAGATGGGCCAGTGATGGGCAGGACCACACACCCTGGCCAGGATGCTCGGCTACGCACACTTCTAGGGCTCTGTTCAAACTGAAACATCATGCTATTATTCCAAGTGTGGACTTGGGGGCTCTAGGACCTCTTTATCTGCTTCCTTTCAGGGTGGCCATATGGCATAGATCTCCTTTCTCTAGTTGGATTAGTACTTGTCTCTGGAATCAGCTTATGGAGGATGAGTGGCCAAGTGTGTAGATTCTGACCCTAAAACTACAGTAACAGTAAAAGGGGAGACGTTACCAGGGAAACCTTGTGTTAACAAAACATGTTAGGGACATTATGGCTGAGGAATTCCTTTGGAGAGGTGTCCAGGTTTACTGTGACTGAGGAAGAACCATTTGGGCTCCAGGGTTCCTTAAAAAGAAGGTGCTGAAATACAGAAGAAAAACAAACAAAAACAAAAAAACACAGTGCCACAAATCACTCCTCAATGAGGTGAGCATCTCCAAGGCAACCAGCCCAGGGCTAAACACCAGGAGGCAGGAGATGCATGGTCACCATGGAAACCACATCCTAGAAACCCACTGGTATTGGTTTGCCACACTGTGGATGAGGTATTGGGGGTGGAGACAGAACTGCAGGGTCCCTGGAGGTATGGGTGGGGGGAACTAAAGAAAGGTGTGGGGGAGAGGGTGGGAGAGAGAAAAATGGAAGAAAGAGAAGGGGAAAGGAGAGAAAGGTCCAAGCCCTAGACAGTCTCTCTGAAGCTGTGTGAGGCGTGAGGGGTGTGACAGGAGCTGGAGGAGAGAGATGAAGAGGCTGTCCTGGAGCCCAGAAAAAGGACTAGCAGATGTCGCTAGGTGCCACCATATTGTCCTTGATGTATTCCGTCTCTCTCAGCCATTCACTCAGCATGAATAATACTCTATGGACACTCCACTGATGACAGACTTCTGAAGGGGTTGGAATCAAAACAACCCCATTTGGGACTCCCAGGTCCTCCTTTGGCTCTGGGTGCTCAAGTACGAGGTACAAGCTCATCCCCAAAGCCTGTCTCTGGCCCCCAATACTCTCAGACACCAATTGGCTGGTCCTTTTTTTCCTAGAAGTTAAGTAGCAACTGGGTACTTAGCGCCACCTGCTGGTGATCCCTGGAAGCAAGGCAGCAGTGACTAGAATTAGTCCGCCCCGGCTGTGTTTCAGACAAATCTACCTCTTCAAGCAGGCATTGAGACTAGGCCCCATTGCCAAACACCCTCTTGGTGTCCTGGGGACCAAATGAGTTCTAACCATAGAGTAAGCCGCAGAACACAGCCTGTCCACATCATCAATCAGCCATGTGACCTCAGCCAGCCAATGGCATCTCTGGGCTATAAGGCACGTGTGTGAAATTCCCTTTCCCCACTGGGGTTTTTGATTGCTTGCACATGAAGCCTTAGCCCTGTCCTGGAGAGTTTCACTAAATCTAAGGAGATAACACCTCGGAAACACCCCATGTCTCTTGGCATCTGTGTGATTTAAGACAACCTGGTGCAGAAGGACCCACCTTCCACGAGCCAAGAGGTGGGAGCTAGGCCCAGCACATACCACTCTGCAAATGAGCCCTGGCCAAGTCCACTGAGGCCAGCCTGCCCCCGTCTGTTGTCTAGAAGAGCTCAAGGCTCCTAGCCCTATATCAAAGGAGGATAGCTGAGGACCAAAGCTTGGCCTGTGGGCTCTGGCCTCATCACCCTTGACACAGGGGAGGTCTCCACAATGAACAGCCACTCAGAATGCAGGGGTGTCTACGCTTCCTGAGACTGGCTATCCAGTGGTAGACACAGGAGAGCTGGGGGTGGGGTGGGGGTTGTAGACCTTAGTCTGGACAGCAAATTTCACAGCCCAGCTTTCCCACTTGCTCAGCAAAGAGCACAGCCAGGTCCACCTCTCAGGGTCTGTTGGGGATTAAACAGGGTCACATGCTCGATCTTTTCAGGATGAAGCCTGGTCCGTAGCAACACACTCATCACCATGAACTCAATCTAGAAGATGCTCCAACTTCTTGCCCCATCAAGAGCTTGTATACAGCACAATCCTGGCTGTTCCCTCCACTGGTAATTCTATTGAGTGCTTACTGTATGCAGAGCATTGTTCTAGACAGCAGGACTAGAATGATGGAGGAGGCGGGTTAGGTGCTGTACCCTATGGAGCCTCTGGTCTAAGAGGGACTTGGGAGATGGACAGGCGTCATACTTAAAGACTCACAGCAAAGCTGCCAAGGAAGCATGTGACCAGGAAGGAGTGGACCGGAGTGCTTTGCCTTTCCTCCTTCCTGCTGGTAATAAGGGCTCGATGGCTGGTGTTCTGCAGCTACTCTGGACTATGAGACAAAGCTGATGGGTGAGAAGGGCCTCCATCCCTGGCAACTGCACTGTCTGCTCTTGGCTTTTATGGAGACAGAGGGGACATTTATCCTGTTTTAAGAACTTTGGGTTTTTAGTTGCTTTTTTTTTTTTGTCCTCCAAAAGCTCTGAACCACACGCCTGGAGTTCTTAAGGAGCAGGCTGCCTCCTCATTAGCCAGTAGGAATTTGGTTGGGAGGAGTCTCAGCAGGATTTGGTTGAATTCACTCCAGTGGAAGGGATTAGCAGAAGTCAGAAGGATGACCGAATAAATCCAGTAGAGATGAATCTGGAGTGGCGAGCTGGGAACGATCTTAGAGGCTGACTGCAGACACATCAGGGCAGGACAGGCCTGAGAGAAGGGTCTCAAAGCCAGGAGGCTCTACACCAAGGGTTCAAGTCCAGCCCTCAGCTGACCTGATCATGATGTCACGAGAAGACCTTAGAGTAGGCGAGCAAGGGATCTTGGTCTTGAAATCTACCTCTGACAAGCTAAGATGGCCCAGGCAAGCTCTCTGGCACTTTTGAGTGTGAAAGCAACACCCAACACTCCTCCTGTCCCCCACAATATCCAGTCCCTTGATGACAGTTTCTGGATTTTAGCTACTTTCTCAGAACAAGATGGTTCCCCAGAACCAGCTGAGCTCCAAAGAACAAGAAAAACCCCAGCCCCAGACTGCAGGAGGCTTTTACACAGGCAAACGTCTTTGGATATGTTTGTGAGTATGCAGATGTGTTTGTGCATGGAGCAGAACAGGGTGGTAGCGGAGCAGAGGACAACCTCATCCTTTCTCGCCTGCCTGCCCATCTGCCTACCTGCCCACCTGCCCGCCTGCATGCTGGGTAGTAACCAGATTGGACATTTTTCCTGATTAGGTTTTTTTCCTCCTACCAGAATTTCAAAAGCAAATTGCATTCTCCATATTCCTGACACAGTTGGCAGCTTTCACTGGAGTGCTCGTGGGCAGCGGTCTGCTTCAAACCACTGTGCCACCATGCCACATCCCAGAGTCTACTTACACACTCCTCACTGGGCCCTGCAACCGCTCTGGAGTTCCGTTCTCTTCCGTTCAGACGGGCCAACTGAGACACGGCTGCATGACCAGCAAGGGGAAGGTCTGCCTGCCTCGGCTTGTGAAAAAGACAAGTCATATTCACTAAAGGAGACCACTGGGCACCGGGCCTTTGAGCAAGGCTAGGAGGGTATGAGAGGGGCTGGTGAGCAATTTCTGGGTGGTGTGGGATAGATTTGGCCACCCCCAATTACAGAGAGAACACCAGCCCTAGAAAGGCACTGAATGTCCCCACAGGGTCACCTCATGGAACAGCAGAACTGTGGGCCAGAAATAACCAAGGCTATGAAATGCCACCACCGCCCAGGGAGGCCATGACTCATCCTCCTCCAGCGGCCCCCAGGCACCCCAGCCTCAGGCTCCCTGATTCAGTGTACTGCGGGCGGCTAGTCGGTATCCTGTAGGTATCCGGTCTGCCTCTCCTAAGCCTCCGTAAAAAGAGAAAGGTCCGCTTTTCTTTGGTGAAATGGCAGGCTTAGGACTCTTCCTGACATCAGACTCAGACCGGGGTGAGGCCGCAATAAATGAGGATGAGGATAAAACAATGCTTGCACCAGCAATCTCCCCGGAAGGAGACCATGCTCCTGCCCGGACTTCCCACCAGGTGGCGCTATGAGACAACTTTCAAAACACGAGTCTACAGACCAAGCCTGTGTCGCTCTCAGGGGGGCAGAAGGGACCCCACCGGTCATGGGTTCAGAACATTTCATGACTTCCCTTCACCTTAACCTAGATGCTCTCCAGAACGTGACTGCAGAGGAAGTGGGCACAGACCAACTGGGCAAACGGGATAACGACCGTCTACTAAGTTCTGCCATGGACATGACCAGGTCAAGCCAACACGTTCGAGCTTCACAGCTGAAATGGGTCTTTGTGAAATGGGTCACAACTCATCCCATGCCAAAATCCTATGGAATTAAGTTCCTTATTATAAAATGTGTCTGGGATAGATGGCCAAGAAAGGAACTGTGGACTGGAAATGCATTTAACTTACTGTGGTACAAAAAACTAAACATTCAAATAGCTATGCTTGTTTATATCGGCATAAATTCTAAGAAACTGGGCCTGGTAGTGTATGCTTGTAATCTTAGATCCTGGAGAGGTTGAGGTAGACGGCTCACAAGTTCAAGGCCTGCCTGGGCTGTACAGAGTGAGTTCAAAGCCAGCATGGGCAACTTATGAAAAGTCACACAAGAGGACTGTGGATGTAGCTCATACAGTAGAGCCTGAGCCTAGCATGTGCAAGGCCCTGGGTTCAATCTCCAGAACCACCAAGACACCAATCAATCAATCAATCAATCAGTCCATCAAACAATCCATCCATCCATCCATCTATCATCATCTATCAATCAATCAACCCATCAATCCATAAATCAATAAATCCATCCATCTATCATCATCAATCAATCAATCAATTAATCAATCAACCAGAAAGCCTGTATGGCATCACACGCCTCTAATCCATGCTACTCAGGAGTCTGAAGCAAGAGCACACTCAAGGCCAACCTGGGCTCTATATTGGCTCTGGACCACACCACCCACCCTTCAAGGGGCAGGGGTGCCTGTGCCTGGGTCAGAGTCAGGTTGTCTCAGCTCCTTCAGAAGCACCGATGGAGAAGCAAAGCAGAACAGGGTCAACCAGCCCAGAACCCAAGGGCACAGAGCCAAGGCACCTCCAGCCCCAGTCTCCTCTGCCCTGTGTCCTCACGCAGCTGTCGCCAGCTCCTGTCCTCCAGAACCCACCTGGACGTGAGGGTCGCCTGCTGCCTCTGGGACTCTCATCTGGACCCAAAAGCCTGCTCATTTGTCTTCAGTGAGACACTGAGTTCTCTTCCCAGGATGCAGACTCTGGGAAAGGGAACTGAATTCCAGGAAGGGAGGCTCCATTCCCACAACTGTAAAGCTCCAATGTGTTACATGAGGACTCTAATCCACACCCCGAAAGACATCTCACGTATGGAACAAGTCCCACCACAGATCTGAAAGTGGACCCGGAGTCTGCTGTGGCTGGGGAGATAAGCAAGCATGCCTGCTGGGGCAGGAGCTATCACTGTGAACAGTTGAGGTCACAGCAGCTGGCAGCCACCCTCCTCCTCCAACAAGAAAGCCCGTAAGTCCCCTCCTCAGGCCCAGAAATGAAGACTCAGAACACCTTTGGTAAAGGAGACCCACCCTGACACAAGGCTCCTAGCCCCAGCAGGGAGCAGCGGACACAGGGACCCAACAAAGTTCTTCTGAGCAGGAGAGCAGCCCTGAGAAGAGAATGGAACCATCTCTGACCTGTCCTCCCGAACACTTGGCCACATACAGACACCCCCAGGAATCTGAGAGCCTGAGGTTCCCAAAGGTCTCCAGGCTTCACTGGGGAGGCAGAGCCAGGAGGATCTCTGAGTTCAAGACCAGCCTGGTCTATAGAGCAAGTTCCAGGACAGCAGGAGCTACACAGAGAAGTCCTGTCTCAACCCCCTCCCCCCAAAAAAGAGTTCAAGAGTCAAAGCCAAGGACCCTCCTCTCAGGGAAAGTGGTCTAACTCAACCAACACCCACTGAGGACAGCTCACTATGGGTTTCTGAGCTGCTGGTGTTGGAGCAGCCGCTGGGGAGAACCCCTGAGCAAGAGACCCCAGACATGCACCCCATTCTTTGCCTCCTAATGCATCCCCAGTCATTCTGGCCAAAGGACCACTCCCCAGAAGCTGACCTTGGAGTTCAGTGTGTTGAGGTACACAGACCTTCCCTCAGGACCAGGCAAGGGGTCCAGGCCTGTGCCTCACCTCCCAGCTCCCCACCACTTCTTCAGTTTTCCAGAACACACAGCTCTGAGGCATTCAGCACCTTCTCAAAAGAGACTCAAATTTGTTTATTTGAAAATATCACAATAGCTGGACACGGTACTGCACGCCTGCGGTCCCAGCACTTGGGAGACAGAGGCAGGTGGATCTTTGTGAGTTCAAGGCCAACCTGGTCTACATAGTGATTCCACTGGCTGCAAGGCTACATAGTAAGACCCTGTCTCAAAACCACCACCACCACCCAAAAAAAGAAAGAGAAAATGTCACACTAAAGAAATGTCAGTACTCTTCCTCATACAGAAGAGCAGCTAATAAAAAGACACCATTAGAACAAAGGAATGCTGTCAAAGTCTGGACGATGCCTAGCTGCTCCGAGTTCCAGTTCTGCTCCTGATTGGGGACTTGTGTTCTGGGGAAATACAACATACTAAGCCTTTCTCACCCTGGGCTTGTACTTCTTAGTGGAGGCCCCATGCCCCTAAAAGCCTTCCAAGGAACCAGAGCCCTCTGCAGCTTTCAGTGATGCTGGCCCCTAGTCCCTCTGCCTCCTGGTTAACACAGTGGGGGAATCCACTGGTGGTCCCATCTCACACCCTCCAAGCACTCCCAAGCTCCCTCCCCCTGTCCCTGCTCTCACACCAAAGCCCAGCCCATCATAATGAACACTCCCACTCTCTGTGTCCCCCAAAGGTCACCGCTGGCTCAGGTGGGACACCAAGTAGACAAGGCCCACTAGCAGGAGGCCACGAACCCCAAGCATCATGAGCAAGAAAAGCAGGAGAATGGAGGTCACGGGTTCCACCACATGGTTCCCAAGATGCCACTGGGGGAAGCCCATGTTCACCAGCTGCCGGTTCAGGTCATTGAAGGGAGACTGGGCGGCACCTAGCCTGGCACCTGCCTGCTGCTGGCGGGGGCCAGGGCCCCCTGGAGGTCCACCATGACCTCTGTTGAGAAAGCCCTAGAAGATAAAGACAGACAAGAGAATCCAGAGGAAGCTTTCTTGGAATTGAACCACCAGCCAGGAGACTTGGAGGCTGGGTCCCTCCCTCCCCCAGGGCTATCCTACAATGGTGCTTCCTTCCTAGGAACAACCAAGTCACAAAACCTCACAGCATAAAGAATCAAAGCCTGTGGTCCCTTCCCCATGCCTGGGACAAGGAAGCCAGGACCAAGAGGAGAGGAAGGATGCATTCCCAGTGGATAACTTTAGGTCAGCATCCTTGCCGTAAAATAATCTGCAGCCAGCCACTCATCTCCATAGCCAACCAAACTTCTTGAGAGATGCTGGCTCCAGTGGGGTTTGCAAACCCCACCCAAAGAGAGTGAGCCTGTAGGTTTGAGGCCTGGAGAAGGCTCCCTCCCCAGGAGACAGGAGCCACACATAAGTCGGTTTCATACTCTGCTAGACCGTCTGTGGAGAGAATACCAGCTAGAGAAGGGCAGTTCTCAACCTGTGGGTCATGACCCATTTGGGAGTCAAAGACCCTTGCAACAGGGGTCGCCTAAGACCATCAAAAACCACAGATAGTACAATATGATTCATAACAGGAGCAAAATGACAGTTATGAAGTAACCATGGAAATAATTTTACAGTTGGGAGTCACCACAACATGAGGAACTGTATTAAAGGGTCACAGCGTTAGGAAGGTTGAGAACCGCTCCCGTAAGAAAGTGAGAAGCCAGCTCAAGACACTTCTGGGAGTTGGGGCCAGCGGCTACCCTTCTCTTCGAGATGGATACCTACCTGCCGAGGACTGCTACTTCTCTGCTGGGTGGTGGTCCTCACTCGGGGGTCGTCATCTTGAACTATCTCCCCATTGGCCAAGATCCTCACCATCCTCCTGGAAGCTGTGAATTCCTGCCGGGCTGTACCTGCAAAGAGTGCACAGCCTGCCAGGTGTGTTACCTCAGAGGTCCTATCAGCAACAGCCCTTGGGGATCTATCTTTCTTGTCCCTGACCTCGAGGGGCCTGCTGCAGATAACTGAGCCCCGGGGGTGTTTTTCAGTGGTCATAGGGTGACCCACCCTTAGCAAGTGCTTGTCTGCTTGACAAAAAGGAGGTGAAATAATGCAAGGGAAAAAGAGGAGGGAGGAGAGGGAGGCAGGAAGAAAGGGAGGGAGGGGAGGGAAGGAGGAGAGTCCCAGGAGCCTGGCAAGTGGTGCACACCTGTAATCCAGGACTACAGGAGGTGGAGGCTGGGTGATCAAGGGTTAAAGGGCAGTCTGATGTTTGGGGGTAGCCTCAGCTATGTGAAGCCCTACCTCAACAAAAAGAAACAGGGAAGGAGGGAAGTACTTTGCATGCCAACTTAAAATAAAAAAATTGAGGGGGTGAGGGTGCGGTTCCCAGGGCCTGTCAAAAGAGTAAGCGCTAAGGATCTATCCGGGTCCCCTTAGGTCTCCTCTCAGGTAGTCGAATGCAACCAGGGGGCCACCTCGCGGGGAAGGGAGGACCCCCGCTGCAGAGGACACGCCCCCCCCACTGCCCCTTTGCTAAAGGACAAGGCCCAATGCTCGCACCACACACGGGGCGCCAGCTGCAACTGCAGCTCTGGGGGACCGCAGCTCTGCAGCCACCAAGGGTGACAGCGGGCCGGGCACTGTCAGGCGCGGAGCGCCTCGGTGCTCATCTGGACTCCCCACGCGCTGGGGCACCGAGCAAGGCCAGGCCCCGGGGAGGAGCGCGGCGTGGACCTGCAGCATCGCGGTCCCGCGCGGCGTCCTGTGCTTTGTCATCTGCAGGCTGGACCACCCGCGCTGCCGCAGTATCTCGGCCCAGCGGGGCTCCAGTCCCCGCAGCGGTGGGGAGGGACCCGGCCCCGGCCCCAGCCCCGGCGCGAACACCCACCTGCGCGCACGGTTCCCGGGCCTCCACGTCCACGGGCGGCCGCTTCCTCCCACCTGACCTCACAGGAAGCGCGCGCCGCAGGGGCGAGGTCCGGCACGGGGCTCCCTCTGCCGGCTGTCTGGGGAACTGCAGCTGCGGAACCGGGAGGAGGGGGGAGGGAGGAGGGAGGAGGAAAGAAGGCGGAGGAGCAGCTTGACTGGGGAGGGAGGAAAGAGGAGGAAGAACTCTAGGACAGAGATGAGGGGCTGAGAAGGATTGGGATGGGGAGTAGTCAGGGAGTGTGGGAGAATACATGATGGAGAAGAGGAAAGGGAAGAGAAGCCCAGGATGCGGGATGGAGAGAAGTGGGCACAAGCTGAGGCCACAGGTAGAATCTGCTCAAATGCGCCCAGGTGACTCTGCAGTACCCCTGGAGTAGGACCCAGGCCCGCCCTTCAGGAGTTCCGAGCGCCTTGGGAGGAAGAGGCCCGGATCACAGGGCAGGCTCTACTAATTTGCAGCAGACTCCCCCGACCCCTCGGGGGGGGGTGGGGGGGGGGGGGGGGGGGGGGAGTGGGGGTGGGAGTGTTTGAGACAGGATGGAGAGAGACAGAACCCAGAGACGGCTAAGCCAGTAAAGTCACTCGCTTCCCAGCCTGATGACCGGAGTTAGATCCCTGGAACCCACGTGGAGGAAAGAGGGAATTCACTCCCTGGCAGCCCTCTGACACTCTTCTGGTGGAAATGCTGAAGAGTATGGCAGCCTCCCAGGGTGGAAATCTAGGCCCAGCGAACAACTGGCCATCACAGGCGAGGGCTCTTTCCCATGGTGTTCCGCTTGAGCAAAGCTGCTATCATCATCTAAGAGTTCTGTCTTGCTAAGTATCCCTTCCTAGCCTTCTGGGCAGACTTCCTGATTGGCTTTTACTGTCCGCAAAATTGGCTGCTTCAAGGTTGCTAGCAACTCCAGATCTTTTTATTTTTATTTTTTTTAAGATCTATTTATTTATTTATTTATTTATTTATTTATTTATTTATTTATTTATTTACAGAAGAGGGCGCCAGATCTCATTACAGATGGTGGTGAGCCACCATGTGGTTGCTAGGAATTGAACTCAGGACCTCTGGAAGAGCAGTCAGTGCTCTTAACCTCTGAGCCATCTCTCCAGCCCCCAGTAGCAGCTCCAGATCTTAATCTGAGATCAGAGCACAAAGCCAAGGGTCCCTCAGCCAAGGGCTGCCATTCCTGGATCTCAGGGGTCCCCGTCCGCCTGCTCCACCCTAGTTTTCAAAGTCTTGTGTTTGTTTTACACTTGATATCCAGGGATGTTTGTTGTATTTAATAAGTGCGTCTACCCCATCTTGTTGGATGCACATTGTCAAGCTTTGAGTTACAGTAATTAAGACGTTGTGGCTGAGGCACTTGACTGACAAATCAGCAGTGGGTAAGTAGCGTTGGAACAAACCTGAAAATTGCGATCTATGATAAAGATCTATGGAAGTATGGAAAAGCAAGAGCACCCGTTCCTTTTCCCTCCTCTCTTCTTTCAGACAAGGCAGCCCTGGTTGGCCTGGAACTTCCTATGTAGACCAGGAACTCAGAGATCTGCCTGTCTCTGCCTCCCTGAGATGAAAAGTGTGTGCTACCATGCCCAGCTAGAAATGTTTTATTAGCAAATAGTTGTGACAACTAGGTCTCCAGGGGGACTTTATTCCACTAATCATGTAAGACAAAAACAAAGGCGTCTTTGTAATTTATGTGACTTCAGAGTTCTCACAACACATTGTTTGTTGTAGAATACTATTCTAAGGTGTGTTACTTTTGTTTATGCTGCATTTGTTGAACTCTGTGAAGCTGTGTTACTGTGCCTGTCTACAACACCTGATGGGCTAATAAAGAGCTGAACCGTCAATAGTGAAGCAGGAGAAAGGATGGCCAGGGCTGGCAGTCAGAGAGAATATATAGGAGAAAAAAAAGAAAGCCAGAGAAGGAAGAGGACTCCACAGGCCAGCCACCCAGCCACCCAGCCACCCAGCCACCCAGCCACCCAGCCACCCAGCCAGCCACAGAATAAGAGTAAGATTTACAGAAGTAAGAGAATGGGAAAGGGGGGGGGGCGGGAGAGATGGCTCAGTGGTTAAGAGCACCGACTGCTCTTCCAGAGATCCTGAGTTCAATTCCCAGCAACCACATGGTGGCTCACAACCATCTGCAATGAGATCTGGCGCCCTCTTCTGGCCTGCAGGGATACATGCAGACAGAGCACTGTATACATAATAAATTTGAGAGAGAGAGAGAGAGAGAGAGAGAGAGAGAGAGAGAGAGAATGGGAAAAGCCCAAAGGCAAAAGGTAGACGGGATAATTTAAGGATAGCTGGCTAGCAACAAGCCAAGCTAAGGCTGGGCATTGATAATTAAGAATAAGCTTCTATGTGTGATTTGTTTGGGAGCTGGGTGGCAGCCCTCCCCCCCACAAAAAAGCAAAAACAACAACAGTTAGTGTCAACTGTAAAGGAAATGATTGATAAACGTCATTGTTACATTGAGCCTACATTAATCTTGGATATAGCTCAATGGTACAGAATTTGCCTGGTACTTTTTTTAAAATTAAAGATAGGGCTTTTCTATGAAGCATACCCTGGCCTTGAATTCAAGATCCTCCTGACTCAGTCTTTATCATACTAGGATTACAGTTATTACAGTTAGGATTACTCTACTACACCTAGCTTAAGCTATTTTTAAAAAAATATTTATTTATTTATTATTATGAATACAGTGTTCTGTCTGCATACCAGAAGAGGGCACCAGATCCCATTGTCGATGGTTGTGAGCCACCATGTGGTTGCTGGGAATCGAACTCAGGACCTCTGGAAGAGCATCCAGTGCTCTTAACCGCTGAGCCATCTCTTCAACCTAGCTATTTTTTTAAAAAGTAAAAAAAAAAAAAAAAAAGCAAACATCATACAAAGAGAGGTTTTTGCAATATAGATAATATGATGATTAGTTTTAACTGTCACCTTACCACAACCTAGACTCACCCAGGGAAAGAGTCTCATTAAGGAATTATTTTGATCTGGTTGACCAGGGTGCATGTCTGTAGAGGATTGTCTTATTAATTGACCAAGCCTACTGTGGGTAGCACCATTCCCTAGGCCAGACCCTGAGCTGTGTTAAGAGTAAAGAAAGCCAGTGTAGATGCATTGGTTTCTCTCTGCTCTTAACTGGATGTGGTGTGACCACTGCTTAAATTCCTGCATTGACTTGCCCTGGACTACAATCTGGAACTGCAAAGCAAATAAACCTTTCCTATAACTCTAAATTATTTTTTTAGTCAGAGTATCTTATCACAGAAATGAAACTAGAACAGATAACCAACAACGATAAGTCTGATGTCTGAAAAGTAGTAAAAGAATATGAGTATCTGCAAATGAATAATATAAGCAATCAAGTTAAAACCCAGACAAAAGATTTGGTCAGGCATATTATAAAAGAAATCTAAATGACCAGTACATTTTCAAACCGTGCACTATGTTCCAATTGGAACACTATGAACCATCAGATGGCCTGGGAGTAGAAAGTGTGACCACACCACATCCCAGTGATGCTGAGCTGCACCGAGTGTTCATATGCTGCTGCTGCTGCTGCTGCTGCTGCTGCTGCTGTGTGGATAAATACACACCACTCTGGAAAACCAACAGGAAATGGGAGTAGATTCGTTCCTCTTCTCATCCCTGTGATAATATAACTGAAGGAGGCAAATTCAGAGAGCCAGGATTTATTTTGGCTCATGGTGGGGAAGGCGTGGTAGCTAGGACTCCCTCTTTTGTGATGAGAGCATGCAGCTGCCCCTTCTTATAAGGCTCCAACCAGGAAACAAAGAGACAGGGACAGGAAATAGGGACCAACTTTCTCTGAATGTCTCTTCCCAAGATAGCTCCAGCTGACACGAAGCGTTCACAGCATGAGCCTGTGGGACATGCTATATTCAAAATGCAACAGATACTTTAAAACATCCTTTAGAAAGATTTGTGTTACTTGTGCATAGGTGTGTGTGTGTGTGTGTGTGTGTGTGTGTGTGCGCGCAGTTGCCCACATAGGCCAGAAGAGGGCATCAGATTCTGCAGAGCTGGCATTATAGGTATTTGTGAATTTCTCAATAAGGGTGCAGAGAATTGAGTTCTGGTCTTCTGCAAGAGCAACAAACTCTTAACCACTGAGCCAGGTCTCCAACTTCAGCCAAAGCTTTGGTGGTTTTGTTTTTGTTTTTAAACCAAAGAAATTAGCCAGGCAGTGGTGGCGCACACCTTTAATCCCAGCACTTGGGAGGCAGAGGCAGGTGGGTCTCTGACTTTGAGGCCAGCCTGGTCTACAGAGTGAGATCCAGGACAGCCAGGGCTACACAGAAAAACCCTGTCTCAAAAACAAACAAACAACAAAGAAATTATTATAAAATTGTAGGGGTGAGTTCTAGGCAAGTAGGTGGGCTAACACTGGCAAGAAACTTACATATGACAGGCAGGGTTCAATTCCTTGGCCTGTTTTCTGGTCCATGGACATTCCCTTTGTAGTAACCTGCTAGCCTGCATGGGAAAGAGGAAGAGAAGGTCCAGGAAAGTGCTCAGATGGCTCTGTTCTCCCTCTGTAGTGGCTTGGACAGGGTGGACAGCTTCAGGGGCCAGGGAGCTGAGATTTGTATTTTCTGACTTCTCCACCTATTTGCTGGTTGACCTTGTGTGGTTCCCTTACTTTGTCTTGTTAGCCCTTCTGCCAAACAGGGACAGTGTGACCTCTGTGAAGATTGGTAACTCCCAGATTGTTAGAAGCGGGGTGATATAAGTGTTAAATAAGTTCAAATTTGTGGATTTATTCCACCAAGAAGTCTTAAATACTGCGCTGTGCTAGCCCTCTGGAGCCTTCACAGGCAGTAAACTTGACCCCAGGGCGCAACTCTCAGAACGGGGGCTACTTCCTACAGTCTGTGAAGCTCTGTATTTCATACTTTGCCACTGATGTTCAGGTTAGATTAGGACTTGGACTAACCTCTACCCTCCAATCTCACAGAGTCCTAGAGCCATTGGGACTAAAGGACAGGAAGTCCGGAAGGCCCTCATTGGCTGCTTGCTTCTGTAGCTAGGCCTGACTAGCCCCAGGAGTAAAGGTGGCCCCCTTTCCTACTCCAGGACGCAAAAGAATAGACAGAGTTCCCAAGTTCCCAGAAAAAAAAAAAAAAAAGTCATGTCTATGTTAAAGACTCTACCAGTTTGGGGCTGGAGAGATGGCTCAGAGGTTAAGAGCACTGACTGCTCTTCCAGAGGTCCTGAGTTCAATTCCCAGCAACCACATGGTGGCTCACAACCATCTGTAATGAGATCTGGTACCCTCTTCTGGCCTGCAGGCATACATTCAGACAGAACACTGTATACATAATAAATAAGTAAATCTTTAAAAAAGACTCTACCAGTTTGATTGAATCATTAGAACTTTATAATCATAGGGAGTTGGAATGTTATAGATCCAGAGCCAAATTATCTTGGGCAATCTCTAGTCCCCCTTAATAGCCACTCATTGCCCATCTCTACATCTGAATGAGCATCCCTATAGGTATCAAGTAATACCTTTAGGAATATAGTAACAAGCCGCTTGCTCCCACCCACCCAAAAGCTGAGATGCCATAAGGTTGCATTGAAACCTATAACAGAGATTGCCTCACTTTACAGTAGTAACCCCTGATGTTTCCGCCAATGTATTCAGGAAATTCCTTGATTTATGGCTTGTTGTTGTTGTTGTTGTTGTTGTTGTTGTATAACTGTAAAAACTTGCAACATGTTCTTTGGGACGACCTGAATCCATGTTCTCAGGCTGCGGTCACTCATAGCGGTTCAAGGATGAAGTCTCTTATTCCCTTAGAGTGAGAGCTGTGTGTTGTGTCCACAGAAATCACGTTGTGAGGAAAGACGGGCCAGGAGATGGCAAAACCAGCCTTTCATCTGTCTTCCCTCAGAGGAAGAGGCAGAAACAGAAGGGTGGGGGTGGGGTGATCGAGAAAGCAACTGATGGTAGAGAAGGAGGCTCGCCCAGCCAAGGGCTTTTTGTGGGGTCTTAATTAAGCTCAGAGGCTCCATTGTTCCTTTCAGGGTGAAACATATGTTCAGGGCCTGGCTGAGGTTTGGGACTGGAATTTCAATGGTGCTTGGCCCCATGGCCTACCAGGGGAGGGGGGAGTGGGAAGAAACACACTGTCCCAAGCTATATGGGGGTCAACAGCATCCCCAGTCCAGTGTCTCACCTTCTACTGGAGGCGCCAATAAACAGCTTGGTGTGGACACATGCAGTGTGGCCTTCAGTGGACCTCAGTTGCCAGCTGTGCGCCATTCAGATGAAGCTGAGAAACTCATCCCCAGGATCGCCACCCTCTGAGCAGAAGCTGTCTAATGGTCAGATGGCCATTTGAAGGGATTTGGAGAAACCACGTAGGGAATTGGGCACATGATCACATGGTCCTTGAAGTGTGAAGAATGCTGGTGTTGTATCTCTTGACAGAACCACTCCCTCTACTTGGGAGGCAAGACTGAGCCAACAGAGCCTAAAATGGCTGAAACAGGAAGTAAAAACTTTGCTACTGGGTCATTTGGAGTGCATTCTGCCATTCCGGTTTCCACCTCTTGACTCCTGGCTGTGGGAAAAGCAGTACCCACATACCAGACTCTGACTGGCAGTATACCTGTCTCCTGGACGACCCTGCCCCAGCCTTCCAGGCGGTTGTCACCTAATTAGTGCTGTGTCTATGTCTTTTAAAGTTCATCCCATCAAGCTAGATGCCGCAGGACAGTGGGGACCTGCTGAGACCAGTGGACTCTGAGCACAGGCCCACTGTTACACTTCTCTGTCCGTGAAGTGAGTTCCTTGGTCCGAAGCAATGTTCTGTGGATGACCATGACCATGGATAAGGCATTCTGTAAGTCCTCGGATGGTACTATAAGTAGAAACATGGCATGCACAACAGGCAAGTCCATAGCCAGAGGACGTATCAACTCCAGTAAGGTCAAAGTGTTGTTCTAGCTATAAAGAAGTGATCCAATGTAGTCAGCCTGCCACCTGGTCACTGATTGGGTCATATCCCAGAGAATGGTGCAACTCAGGGTCGCTCTCTGCTGCTGACACTTAGCAGTAGCTGTGCCCAGGTCAGCCTTGGTGAGTGGAAGTCAGGTTGCTGAGCAGGTACCCTCCATCCCTTCCCTGTGAATACATTGTTTGTAGGCGCACTGAGCAGTTGATGAAGTGGGAAGAAAACTGTCCGCGTGGCAGGCCATCCTACCCACTCAGTTACAAAGGTTTCTCTCTGCTGATGTCATCTCTCCCTCTGCCTCCCCCCCCCAACACACACACAAAAAGCAGGATGTTGTTGTTGCTGTTTTTGCAAGGTTTCCTATATACATTTGTCAAGGAAAATATTTTTTTATGTTGATCATCCACAATACAAACCAAACCAATCTCCACAGAGAGACTGACTCCTCTGTGTCCTGGCAGACTTGAGATGGAGCAGGCCACCCTAAGGTCAACCTCTGTCTGTACATGAGACACAAATATCCTTGTCCCTTGCCCATTGGAAGAATTCTAGCCATGTCTTTTTGCCATCCGTTTCCCAATCATGTTCCTTCCAAGTCCCTGACCATTGAGAAAAACTGCTAGTTACTGTCTATGAAGCAGTGTATAGTCACCCACCTGGGCATTTTTTTCTTTCCAATCATAATGTACAAGTAGGTGTACGGCCTCAAGTTCTGCCCACTCTGAATGTTTACCTTCACCAATACCCTTCAAGATGTCCCCAAAGCAGGCTATAATGCTACAAGTATCCATTCTCCAATAGTGTTTGCAAGCATCCAGAACTATCTTTAAGACACAGTTTTCTCTTCCCGTCACCTGGTCACCACGAGGCCATAGGGGCATGCTGGTGGCTGGAAGGCACTGTAGCAGGACCAGGCACTGTGGATATTTGGGCCACTTCTTCATGTAACTTTCTTATGCCTTCGGGATCTGCTCAGGCCCAGTTAGGTTCACACCACTTGTATTTGCTCATGGTTGCTGATGTGCACACCCCACTTACTGGCTTGATGGGTCAGATAACATCTGGCTCATGGTGGACCATTCGGGTCACATGATGTTTCAGTTGGCTTTCTATTTCTGTGATTAAAAACACTCTGACCAAAAGAAACTCGGGTAAAAAAGGATTCATTTGGCTTTTACTTCTATGCCACAGTCCATCATTGAGAAAAGTCAAGGTAGGAACTCAAGCCAGGAACTTGGAGGCAGGAACTGATGCAGAAGCCATGAAGGAACGTTGCCTACTGGCTTTGCTCCCCCATGGCTTACTGATCCTGGATTACCCAACCCTGAACCACCTACCCAGATGTGGTACCACCCAAAGATGGCTTGCTCCCCCATGGCTTACTGATCCTGGATTACCCAACCCTGAACCACCTACCCAGATGTAGTACCACCCAAAGATGGCAGATGCTCCACATTAATCATGAAACAGGAAAATATCCCACAGACTTACCTACCTACCAGTCAATCTGACGGAAGCATTTTCTTAATTAAGATTTCCTCATCCCAGATGACCCTAGTGTGTGTCAAGTTGGCAAAAAAAAAAACAAAAAAACAAAGAAAAAAAACTAACCAGAATACATGGCGACTTGGCGGCTAATGGGCAAGAGCTCTCCATTAAGGACCAAGAGCTCTCTCCCAAATGGAGAATTGATATCTGAAGATATTCCAAAAGCCATGGGTCTCTGTTGAGACTCATCTGAAGGGGACTGCCAAAGGCTCCAACAGCATCCCCATCTGCCACTGATAATCTGAATACTTCCTGGTTTGCTAGATCTTATAACCCAAGAAAGCAGGCCAGTGAGCATAGCATTCTGGACCTGTTCTAGGCCCTACTCATTGGGAATATGGTCTGGAGTAACAGAGGCTCCATAGTCCACACAGGCCAATGAAACATGCCTTTCTTGGTAGTGTAATCATAGAAGGGCTGTCTCTGCATGTCCTAGCCCCTAGACTCTTAGAATGTCTAATAGGGTCTCTTACTTAGAATTGATTCCCCATACTCTGACATGCAAGCGCTTAACCAACTCCAAAGTGGCTGATACTGCCTGTTCATGGTCCAGTTGGCATAATGCCATCAATGGAACGGACCAGTGTGGTACCTTGTGGAAGAGACAAGTGATTAAGTTCCCTGTGAACTAAGTTATAGCCCAGGGCAGGAGAGTTAATACAGCCCAGAGATGGAACTATAGAGGTGTATTGCTGGACTTGATGAAAAGCAAATTGCTTCTAATGGTCCTTCCAAACACACTTGCAGCAAAAGCCATTCAGGGATGAACAGCTGCATGTCAAGTATCAGGAGTGTATTGACCTTCTCAAGCAGAGAGCCCTCAGCAGGTACAGCAGATGCAATTAGAGTCATCACTTGGCTGTGCTTGTGATAACCAAAAGTCAACCTTCTACACAGGCCAAATGCGGGAGTTAAAGGAGATGTGATGCATCTTTCAAGTCCTTAATGGTCTCTCCAAGGAATGAGCTATTGTTCTCCACTCACTATTTCCCAGGTAACTGAAATAGCTTAGTTTAGCCTATATCTCCTCCAACTCCCTGCAAGACCATTCACTCCACAGGTCATGGAACCAGTATGGGAATGTTGCTAACTCTTAAGAACATCTGTTCCAATTATACATTCTGAACTGGGAAAATACCTGTCTTAGATCTCCTATTGCTGTGAAGAGACACCATGACCATAGAGACTCTTGTTGGTTTTTTTGTTTGTTTGTTTGGTTGGTTGGTTTTGGTTTTTTGAGACAGGGTTTCTCTGTGTAGTTTTGGTGCCTGTCCTGTATGTCACTCTGTAGACCAGGCTGGCCTTGAACTCACAGAGATCTGCTTGGCTCTGCCTCCCGAATGCTGGGATTAAAGGTGTGCGCCACCACTGCCTGGCTGACTATATCGACTCTTACAAAGAAAATGTTTAATTGGAGTGGCTCACTTGCAGTTTCAGAGGTTTAGTCCATTGTCATCACAACAGCAAACATGGCAGTGTGCAGGCAAAAGTGGTGCTGGAGAAGTAGCTGAGAGTCCTACATCTTGCAGGCAACAGGAAATCAACTGAGACATTGGGTGGTATCCTGAGCATAGGAAACCTCAAAGCCCGCCCCCACAGTGACATACTTCCTCCAACAAGGCCACACCTCCTAATAGTGCCACTCCCTATGAGATTATGGGGGCCAATGACATTCAAACTACCACAATAGCCACAGGATGAATCTGGGGGCCCATCAGTGTCAGACTTTGCCTAACACACTATTCATCACCTAACCTCCATAAGTCTCTATTTCAACTGAAGGGTCACAATGCTGCTTGGGAGCTTGCAGGATCAACATCAGTGCAAAGCAGCTAGCATCCAAAAAGGCCCCAAAGGTTTGATTATTGTGCTGGGATTTCCACCCCCTGCGCCACCCCATGTTCAAGGCTGAGGTCCCCTTGGGGAAGGATGGGAGAAAGATTAGCAGTAAAACTTGTTGGTGATGTACAAATTGGTCCTTCTTCAGCGGCGTCTGCCCTTCCCCTCATTCAAGGAGCTCTGGCTGGGTCTAGGGACCAATCCGAGTCCTGGAATTGTTGAGGGGCCATGATTCTCTTTTGCTATGAGTTGGTAGCCTCTATTCACTAGCACTGGAATGTGTCCACCCATACAGATGGAATGAGAATTTGGTAGACTTCCTATTATTCCCTTCTGGGGACGCCATGATTAATTAGCCATTTTTGATCATTGCTTTGTCCTCTGCTCCACTGAACAATTGAGGGCTGCCACTTGGTCCCTGCCACTCTGGAATTTGGTTATACCATTTACAGTTCCCAAATGAATGACCGTGGCTCCCACTATAAGGCCTGGCCCACAGAGAAGAGCGCAAGCCCCCCTCGAAGGATGTAGGCGCTTCCTTAGGAAGTCTGTCTCCTATGGTAGCCACACAGGACACAAAGACCACTGCCTCTGTGTCCCACCAAACATCGTGGGAGAGTGGGTAGAAGGATCATAAGTGCCAGAGGATGGAGACTTGAAATGCTAAGAAGTGCTGACCTCTGGGCATGGCCATCAGTCATCAACACACAGCACAAGATGTGTACACACACACACACACACACACACACACACACACACACACACTAAAATAAATAAATACTTTAAAATTTAAGATACATTACAAATTGTTTAAAATCAAACCAACTAACCCAAAATACTATTATATGTATTGGTATGTCTTCTGGGTACCCTGTGATGGAGGAGATCATTTAAAAGTAAATAATCCCCATCTCTTTGAGCCTTTTTTTTCTTCTTTTTTTTTTTTTTTTTTTTTTTTGGTTTGTTTGTTTGTTTTTTAGAGACAGGGTCTCACTATGCAATCCTAGCTGACCCGGAATTCAATATGTAGAGCAGGCTAGCCTTGAACTCATAGAAATCTACCTGCCTCTGCCTCCTGAGTGCTTGGATTAAAGGTGTGCACCACCACACTAGGCCCACAGTTGGCCACTTTTTGCTACATATTACTGTCAACCACATAAACTGTTGGCACCTCCTCCTCCTCCTCTTCTTCCTCCCCTCCTCCTCTTCCTTTTTAACTCTGTGAGCTACTACTTTCTGCCTGATGGCCCGGGTGTCCGTAAACATGGCCTAATGAGCTAATATTCCTTCCACTAATACCCCACACTCTTAAAATTCATTCCCATACAAGCCCCTCAGACCTCTCTCTCTCTGTCTCTCTCTCTCTCTCTCTCTCTGTCTCTCTCTCTGTCTCTCTCTCTCTCTCTGTCTCTCTCTCAGATTTATTTATTTATTATGTACACAGAAGAGGGTGCCAGATCTCATTACAGACGGTTGTAAGCCACCATGTGGTTGCTGGGAATTGAACTCAGGACCTCTGGAAGAGCAGTCAGTGCTCTTAACCTCTGAGCCATCTCTCCAGCCCCCTCAGACCTCTCTTGCACAATGAGGAAGCCCCATGTATTCTTCGGGACTCCGGTGAAGCTCACTTCTATAAACCCGTGGAAACTTGAGTCAGATCTGGAGGCAAAATGAGTGTAAGTGTGGATCCCTGGGGAACCAGGATTGCCTCACCTCAGACCTGTATTGGGGAACATGACTGTTTCTATAAGCAATTCGAGACTAGTTCTTCTCAGTAGAGCCCAGGAGGCCAGCACCTCAGGGGTTGTGGTAGGGATG
Organism: Onychomys torridus; assembly: GCF_903995425.1. NCBI lineage: Eukaryota > Metazoa > Chordata > Mammalia > Rodentia > Cricetidae > Onychomys > Onychomys torridus. The sequence goes on from NC_050460.1 coordinate 44,250,252, forward strand.
TGGCCACTGCCAAGTGATGAGGTTACTTCCTCCAGCAGAATAAACCCATCAGAATTGAGGGATTCAGAGGACCAGGGAGATGGTTCAACAGGTAAAGGGGCTTGCTGCAAAAGCCTGGCAACCTGAGTTTGATCCCTGGCAGTCACACAAAGGTGAAAGGACAGAGCCAACTCACCAAAGCTGCCGTCTGACCTCCAGACACTCTTCCTGGCCTGCATGCCCCCACGCACAAATAAGTAAATAAACAAAATTTAGGAGTTCAGTGTCCTCTGCCTCACCAGCATCTTCACACACATTGCTACCCTGTCACTAGGATGGAAAGAAAGATCCCATTCTTTCCAATCAATGACCCCACACTTCAGGGTGAGACTTAAGTGTTCATCGTCCTCTGGTTATTCAGCAACTTTGGCCCTGTGACTACATGGGCCCTACTTTGCCCTTCTGGGGATAAAATATTCCATATAGTCATGGTTCCACTTCTGCCTTCAAGTCTTATTCCTGCAATACACATGCTATGGTGCATGCTAACAAGTTCCTCAGTGAGTGCATGGTGGTAGCATGGTGATGAGTTTGAGAGAGTCTAGACTCCCTGGGGAGATGGCCTCTGGGTGTCCTGTGAGACGTTATCATCTTTGATTATGTAAATTGATATGGGAAGCCCCATCTTCATTGTGGACAGTACCATTCGCTGGGTAGAGTCCCGGACTATGTATGTAGAAAGTGAGTGCTGGCCCTTCGCTGGTCCCTCTTGGGTTCCTGCTTGTGTGACGTGACAGCCGCTGCAAGCTCCATGCTCCCTTGACTTTCCCACCATGATGGACGGTACCAACCATGATGGAGAAGAAACCCTTTCTCCTTTCAATAGCCTTTTTTTTTTTTTAAGATTTATTTGTTATATATAGTGTTCTGCCTGCATGTATACCTGCAGGCCAGAAGAGATCTCATTACAGATGGTTGTGAGCCACCATGTGGGTGCTGGGAATTGAACTCAGGACCTCTGGAAGAACAGCCAGTGCACCTAACCTCTGAGCCATCTCTCCAGCCCTTTCAATAGCTTTTCTTGAGGTATTTTTTTTTCTATCACAGAGACAGGAAGGTGGCTCAGATAGCTGGTAGATTGGAGCCTTCTGCCAGTCAAGAGGAGAAAGGGTTTGTTTTCCATGTCTGTAACAAAATACTCTGACCAGAAAAGAAACTGAGGCAGGGAAGCATTATAGAAAACAGTCCACTTTACCTTAACCCAAGACTAATCATACTGGACTGGAACCCTCAAGGATTCTGAGTGAAGAAATGAATTAAGTCCTTCACTTGTCTGTCCTATATGTGTTTATTTAGGGAACCCACTATTCTCCCGCATCCATTGCAACAGGAAACATTTTTCGTCACCTTGCACATGAGCTCTCCAATGGGCTAGCTCAGTCCATGGTCTCAGAGCTCTATATGTGGAGAGAAAAAAAAAAAAAGCCAGTCTGAAGAAATGCCTTTACATGACCATTATTTCCACAGGGAAAGAAAAGGAGCAGAAGGTATGTACTCCCTACCCCAGCACATGCGCAGATGTTCTGTGGTTCAGATTCGACTGTGTATTTCAGGACAGGCGTGGGTTCGTGTGCCGTTTTAAGAACTAGGATGGGGAGGTCGTAAGGAACCTTTCTCAGTAGCTTCCAGCAGAGGCATCACAACAGGCTATACAGCCTCACACCAGGTAAGGGACTGGGACACAGTCAGGAATCAGAACACCGCAGACCCCACAAGGACTGTTCACACTAACCTTTTTGTAGCCATAGCTTGATCCTTGTCGACCACTAACCTATTCTGTATTTCTATAATTTTGTCAGTTCAAGAACCTTGTAGAGCTGGACAGATGGCTTGGTGGGTTGGCACTTGCCACACAAGTTCAGTCCCTGGAACCGACATTTTAAAAAGCCAGATGCAGTGGTGTGCCTCTGTAATCCCAGACTCACACCCCTAGAACAAGAAGGGAGACTGCAACAGGAGCATTGCCTGAAGCTTGGGGGCCAACTAGCCTGGAGTTCGCAGGCTGTATAAACAAGAGACAACCTGCCTCAAAAAATAACTTCTCTCTTAGGTATTTGTCGTGGCAGTGAAAAAACCGGGGAACAACACTAATCAGACATAACTCAAACTATAAGTGGATATCTAGAAGTCCACACTAACATAAATAAATGTCCAGGCCCACAAGCAAATAGGAAGATGGATATTTTCCTATATTGAAGAATTCCAAGTAATTATATAGACATTTGTTCTTTCAAGTGGGACTTAATTCTCTGCTCTTTAAGTGTGGTTGGCACATAGTGACATTAATATATATGTATATATGTGTAAACATACATTTTTTTGAGACAGGGTCTCTCTATGTAGTCTTGGCTGTCCTGGAACTCCATAGGTAGACCAGGCTGGCACTAAACTCACAGAGACCTTCCTGTCTCTGCCTCCCAAAGGCATGTGCCATCATACTGAGCAAAAAAAAAATTCTTTTTTTAGCTAGGATCTCTTGTGGCCCAGGTTGGTCTCTAGCTCACTATGGAGCAGAGGAAAACCTTGAACTTGAACTTCTGATCTTCTTACCCCCACCTCCAGAGTGCTGGCATGTAAACATGTACCACCATGTTTGATTTTACATGGGAATTGAACTCAGGGCTTCATGATTGCCAAGCAGGTGCTCTAGCAATGGAGCCCCACACTCAGCTCCTGGTGCAATGTTTCTAAAGATTATACTAAGGAAAGGAAAAGAATGGACAAGCGTTCTGCAGTGGAGAACCCATGAGACAGAGGAAGAAGTGTATCATCAGTAACAAGGCAGTCAGAGCTTTAGCAACACAGTGTAGCAAGGAATCAAGAGGCAAGGATACATTTCCACTGTATAAATTTACTCCTGGTTCAAACTCTACGTGGGGTTGGAGATGGTTCAGCAGTTAAAAGTGCCTACTGCCCTCCTATCAGTGGATCCCAACTCAGACCCCAGCCCTCACCTCATCTCACAAATGCCTGTAACTCCAGCTCCAAGGGATCCAATACCCCCTTCTGGTCTCTGTAGTTACCTGCACACACACACACACACACACACACACACACACACACACACACACACACACACACACGAAAAAATAACTCTTTTTAAAAAACCTTCTAAGTGAATTAGAAATTGAAAGAACTTTCTCTAAGGATGAATTCCCTCTGTGAAAACCACAGTTGACATGATATTTTTTTGTGGAGAGATGAGAACCATGCAAGGGAAGTAAAAAATACCTCATTAATAAATGCCCTGTGGGAAGTGCCATGTTAGAGAGGGGGAAATGGAGAACGTAAGCATAAATGCTGAGTTCTCGACACGTCTTACAACGCTTGGTATATCACAGGCATGTATGTGTCTGTGGGCTGAAAATTTGCAGGAAAGGGCTGGTATGGGCTACAGTTTTCTCAGGCTGAGGACTGCAGTATTACACAGATATAGATATAGATATAGATATAGATATAGATATAGAATAGATATAGATATAGATATAGATATAGATATAGAATAGATATAGATATAGATATAGAATAGATATAGATATAGATATAGATATAGATATAGATATAGATATAGATGTAGATGTAGAATAGATACAGTATAGATGTAGATATAGATAGATGTGTGTTATCATGCACTTTTTGAGTGTGCATGTACATGCACACATAGACCCAAGGCTCTTGTCAGGAGTCTTCTCCAGTTGCCCTTCACCTTATATATTGAGACAGGGTTTCCCAATCGAACCCAGAGCTCTCGATGTAGCTAGGCTGGCTAGCCAGCTTGTTCTTGAGATCCCTTGTCTCTGCCTTCTAAGGGCTGAAATTATAAGCAAGCCACCATACCCACCAGTATTATGTCCTGTGATCCAGCAAGTGGTCTTCACACTTACCACTTGCCTGGCAAATGGCTTAGCCACTGAGGAATTTTCCCAGACCTCAAAGGGTTTTTATAGTGGGTAAGTAAGTGTCCCTTAGCGGTGTCCGTCCTGTATAGAAAGTGACTTCCCAATGTGTAATCTATATAACTGAATAGTTATGCTAACTCTATGGTCATGAAGTCACGGAAGGAGATAGGACTTCTAATGGTCATCTATTCCTCTCCTCTAAGGAGACCACACAGTCATTTCAAGCTGGAGAATATGTCTTTACAGGTAAGATTCTACCCCTGTGCAGAGGCCCCTCACCATCTTTGTCTGCTGGGGTGGCATGATTGGCAAGAGCCTCGATCCCTGCTTTTTCTAAGTCACTGTCCTTAGATCTAATCTCTGGAGCCTTGGAAAACAGCTGATTACCATCTTCTCATAGTGACCCTTCATCAACTCTTACAGGACAGAGGGAATTTGGAACCAATTGACCCAAGGCACCTTGATGCCTGGGCGTTGACAAGACTTGATTTGCAGCTTTCTGTGCAGACTATTAGTTCTGCAAAGTCTTGCTTTTTCTAGACATGTGTCTGCAAAAGGCAGTCTCCCATCCAAGGATGATTTGCAGTGGGAAAGAATGGATGAGCCATCTGCATGCACCACCAGGGGACCTCATCAGCTAGCCTTCACCCCCTTCTTAGATATTGTCCAGCAAGGGTCTAAGAAGGGTCGGTTCTATCATCAGCTCAGCAGTGGGACCCAGTGCATAATGTAGAACAAAGGGGGATGGGGCACAGATTTAGGACCAGGACCAGGGATAATATGTAGTAAATCCCAGCTACATGGGAGGCTGAGGCATTGAGATCACAGGTTCAAAGCCAGCCTGGATAACTTAGTGAGATCTTGTCTCAATAGAAATAAAAGAGGGCTGGTACTAGAGGTCAGCAGTAGAGTGCCTGCTTAGAGTGGGTGGGGAAGAGCTAGGGCTGGGTGAAGGAGATGCTGTGCCAAGAATGAAAGAGTCAAGGAGGCCCTCAGTCTTGGAGGTGCACAAGTCTGTCCTTTCTCCAGACTCCAGAGCAATGCTTCCCAACCTTCCTAACGCTGCGATCCTTTAATACAGGTGTGACCCCCAGCCATAAGATTATTTTCATTGCTACTCCATAACTACGTCATAACGGTAATTTCGCCACCCTTACAAATCATAATGCAAACACCTGTGCTTTCTGATGGTCTTTGGCGACCCCTGTGAAAGGGTCATTAGACTGCAATGGGGTCGCGACCCACAGGTTGAGAACCACTGTTTTGATGGGGGGGGGCACAACGTTCCAGAGCACCTAGGAAGAGGAAGGAAGTTTTGTTATTAATAAATAACAAAAGCCTCTTCCATTCCTGGTGCCCATAAAGCCCCAGTGGAGACTTGCCCACCTCCAAAGGGCACCAAAGGGTGGAGGGATGGAGATCCTGGGTGCAGGCAGTGGGCTGGGGCCAGGAGGGAAACAGTGAAAATCCCCTGCTGGGTAGCTGGAATGGATACAAAGGGAGCTGCTTTCCAGTCTGGGGTACCATAGCCTTAACTGCAAAGGTGTAAAAGAGGAATTTTCAAAAGTCCTTTCTGTCTCCCCAACAGATTATCTAAGAAGGTGATCTGCCCCCCTTAAAATTCCATATAAATAGTACTGCTACTAAGCATCAAGTGGTATGAATAGTTAGTCCTGTTACTATGTATGAGTGGGACACATGGTACTGTTGCTAAGTATGAGTAATATGAATGGTACTGTTACTAAGTACTGAGCAGGAAGCCGTGTTGCATCAATCCTGCGTTAACCTAGTATTAACCTTAATTTTCTTATTTTACATGTATGGGTGTTTGGCCAACATGTATGTCTGCTCACTACATGCATGAGGCTGAGAAGAGGGTGTCACCCTACCACCCCCATGAGATCCGAATTACAAACAATTGTAAAACCTGGGTGTTGGGAATGGACCCCAGGATGTCTGAAGGAGCAGCCAGTGCTCTTAACTGCTGAGCCATCTATCCTGCTCAGCATTTTTTTTTTTCTGACAGTACTAGATTTAACTAGAAAGAGTGAGCCATGCTCACACTGAAAGGAAGGCAGCACACTTTTCTTCAGAAACAGGTTGGGCAAGGGGAAGCGCCTGAGAGTCACACCCAACCCCCATCTGGATAAAATGGAGGTCTGAAAGTCTGGCATCAGGAGGAGACGCTACCATGGAGTGGCCCGGGGTTGCATTTGGGCAAAGGGCTGCTGGCCGGAAGCTGGGGGCTAAGGATGGCCTTCTAACACCAGTGCCAAACTTGTGCCTACCAGGACTTCCTCTGCAGCTCCAGCCCTTGAAACTGTTGGTATAAAGGAGTCATTGGCCAGAAGTGCGGCCTGGATCTGTGTTGGGGGAGGGAGGCTACTGATATCCAAGACTCCCAAACTTTGTATATTTGAAAGGAGAGTGTCAGCATATCCCTCCCTCCCACACACACACAGCATCCTCCCTCAGTGGATAGGAAACTGGTAGATGCCTACAGAGATGAAGCCCCATACCAATCATGGCTGGAGACAGAGGCAGAATGAGGCTTCCTGTGCAGCCCTGCACACACACACACACACACACACACACACACACACACACACACACACACACACACAGAGGTGTGCTTCTCACTATATTTTCACTGTACTTAGTCACCTAGTCCAGGTCTGGAAACCTGCACCAACCCATCGTGGATGGAGACCTGCACACAAAAGAGCTGCAAACACAAATCCCTCGGGATTATGGTGGCCTCCGGGTGACCTCCAGAACCCAGAGTCAGAAGAGGGCCAGAGTTCAAACCCTGCTGCTCAATTCCACTCAGCCCAGAGGGTCCCTATCCAGGTTGCCTTAAGGTGGGCATCCTCCAAGAGCTCACTTGGCTTGATTATTGCAGAAAGGGCAAGCACCAACTAGGTGAAGCTTGGAGGTGGCCTCCCCACGTTCTCTAGCTTCCCTTGTTTGTTTGTTTGTTTTTTTTTTTTTTCTGGGTAGAGAATCACACAGTCTGTTTATTTCCCCAAGCCGGGCAGGCGAGAAGCGGGACATATGGGCGGGCGTTTGCGCTCCGCATCTGTGTCCTCAGTCCCGGTTTCTGTGGGTGCTTGCGCGTGTGTATGTGTGTGTGTGTGTGTGTGTGTGTGTGTGTGTGTGTGTGTGTTCGGGGCCAGGCGCTGGGAACAGACGTGCATCTGTTAAACCCGACAATAAAGTCCTAGAGTAAAGCTGCCAAGATTGGGGCGTCGGGGGGGGGGGGGCGGAAGACAGAGGGTAGAGGAAAGCTGGAATCTCAAAGGCGAGGCCAAAGCACCCGGCCCAGGTATTATGTCGGGAGAAGGTGAGGCGAGCAGCTGCTCCTTCTCGCGGGGTGTGTATGGGAGCGAGGGTGCGTGTGCGCCTGAGAGGAATACACACGGGCTGCCCGACATATGTCGCCACAAAATCACAGTAACTGTCCCTCCTCCCGCCTCCCACCTCCCCGCGCAGTTCCTGACCCAAGGCAGAGCTGGAGAAAGCGCTGAGAAGAGACGCTGTTTCAACAGGTGTCTGGGTGCGCAATGCACCTTTTCACGCATTGACAGGCGCGGCTGGCGGCAGCAATAATGTGGACACTTTGTTTCCTGGCTCTGCGCGCGAGCTGCGGGCGCCCGGGGGGGAGGCGGCTCCAAGCAGAGCGGGGGATCTGGAAATAAAGACCTCGGGTGCTCCAGAGTGTCCCAGCCCCTCTCCTCCCTTTGTTGGAGGACTCCCTGGGCCGAAGCTCCCTCGTGCGCTCTGTGGGGTAGCATATGGCGCCCTCTCACCTACCCAAGAAAAGGAATCAGCCACCCATTCAAGAGCGCACGGGCTCCCAGGGCCCCCGGAGGGGGGAGTCACTAAGGGAATGGCCCCTCTCCTAAAGCCAGTGAGCAGCTCGCCTTATCTGTCCCCACCCAACCTCCACCATGCTCTCAGCTGGCGCAGCAGCCGTTGGGTGGGGAGCAAAGCGCTGGGCAGCACCAGCCTGCGGAAGCGCCCCAGCTCCTGGCAGATGAAATATGGGGTTGGTGAGCCCCTGGAGACCATATGCTTTCAATAAAAGAAGACAAATAGGACCGAGATAGGCCTTGCAGCCAACCTGTTATAAATGAGTGGCAATTGGGCCAATGTACACGGGGGCAGGGCCCCCGGGGGGGAGGCCCGCTCAGTGCCAAATCCATGTGTCAGCTTCTAGGACAGGTGTGCCCAGGGGCCAGGGGCCAGGTCTCCCCCGCTTTGGGTTTATCACGGCAAAGGTAATATTGTGCTAACTATGAGTAAACAGTCATTGTGAAGACCAAGGAGAGTTTATCAGAGACGAACTAGTTGGGGGGTGGTTTAACAATAAAGTTGCTCGCTTTAGGAGCAGGTGATGGCTAGTTGCGCTGACTCCCGCTGGAGACGTTTTCCAAAGCACCCCGCTTTACAATCTCTTGTAATTATTTATTAAACGAAATCTATTTATTATTATTTTAGCAAACACTGGAGACAGGTGGGGCTTTCTTTTCGTCGACTCCTTTTGTTTGAAGGGCTGTTTGAAGTGGCCAGTCTCGGTCCCGGCAGCCTCGCTCGCCAGATTTTTGTCTTCCTCTTTTTCAGGGCCAAAGCGAAGGCGAGAGAAAGAAGCCCCCTCCTCTGGCAAGCCATTAGCTATTCAGCTTCCCATGGAGGCCCCCCTTCTCGCTCGATCCTCAAAGAGCCCCCAGGCAATGCTAGCATTACCCCTGCGCGACCGCAAGGCGCTAGGGCCCGCCGCTGCCTAACCCTCTGTTGCAATCTGCCTGCCGTCTCCAGGCGTCTGGCTGTCTCTCTCTCAGAATCCCTCAGTTCTTCAGGCAAGCCCGGGTCTTCCAGGTGGAGGGGTGCAGGCGTTCTGGAGGCCTCAGAGGCGGTAGATGGATGGCCCCTCACTGTAAGAACAGGCTTTGCTCAGGCGCGCAGAGGGCGGTTTTACAAGCACAATTGGCGCGCACTGCGCAGTCAACTGCGCCTCCGCCTCCACCTCCACAAACCCGGGGATTAACTTTGGCGAGGGGTCTGTGTGTCCTTTGCAGCTGAGAAAGAGAGTTTGGATCCTGAATCTCTAAACTTCAAGGACTCCTAGACATTAAGCTTGGCCTCCTAGCTAAATGAAGACTAGCAGGGAGTTTGGGCATCACTTAGGCGCACTGCCCCTTTGCGGTGCGCTCCTTAAACCTGACTGCTTTTTTTTTGCGCAAAAAGGCTGCTGGCAGCCTACAAGCCCAGAAGGGCCCTGAGCCAGAGAGAGCCTGAACAAGAATTCCAAGAGGGTCTCTACCAATCAAGAAATTTTGCCAAGAACCCCCAGAATTCTTCCTGGCACGGGAAGCTCTGCGCTCTAGCCAAAGCCCATCAAACTCACAGAACAGGACTCAGCCAGGACGAGTCCCATCCCCATTTACAGTCACAGGATAGATGAGAGTCACCGATGTAGGTTGCTTTTCGGGAATGGGAGGGGGGCAGACACCCATGATCACTAGGGTCCCCTTGCAACCCAGGTTCCCTCCATGGAGCCTGATGGGGCCTCAGGACTGCAGGAACGCCTTTTAAGTCACTTTCCCAGTTTCTAATTATCAGGGCGGCGGGGGGAGGGGGAGAGGGGGATAATTCAAGCAAAGCTCTGGTCTGGGACAGAAAAACAAGAGAGGTTGACTCTGCCTAGTGTTGGTTCTGTTGGCTAGGAGGGTGGACCATTACTTCTGTACTAATCTGATCCTATCAGTCTTCAAAGGCTCAGAACATTCTCTGTTCTCTGCATTTTGGGGTCTCTCATTCTACCTCAAACCAAATCATGGCAATGAGTGAGGGTTGGAGGGGGGGGAGGTATCTCGGACTAAGACGAGGCTTAGCTTCTGAATTCTTCACAGTTCTGTTAGGATTTGCTGTGTGACCTTGGGCAAGTCACTTCCTTCTCAGGAACTTGGCTTTTCCATCTGTAAAAGGGCTCTGAGTCCCCGTTCCTGGGACCAGAGAACAAGCTTGAAGCAAGGCATGACCTAAAGCAAGAACTGTAGCAAAAGATAGAGCCTTGGGAACCCTGCGCACAGGATAGTCTGGCCTTGTCTCCAGATTCAATTTCTCAGCAGTGAAGAAGGAATCCCCCTCCTCACTCAGGATCATTTAGAATCCATGGGGAAAGCGCCGCTGCTCCCACCCAGTCCTACAACCCCCTCCTGCCCCAAGTAAATCACCCTCTGCCCAGGAGATGCTGTGCAGCTCCCTCCCCTCCATCCCAGGCAGCCAGAGGCCAGCACTAGAGCCCAGCCACAGACCTACCGCGACCCTGACCCCATCCCTTAGTCTCCCAGCCAAGGCATGGCCCATTCTGCAATTTCCGGGAGTCTCGGAGTAAGAGGACACTCTAGAAAGCATAGAGTTACTGCCTAGAGACTTAACTCCCAGCCCGCAGCTGCATACCCAGCACTGGAAAGTTGAGAGAGCCAGAGCGGCGGAAGCCACAACCCCTCACCCTAAGTGACCGGAAACAGAAGACCACGGGGTGTCCGAGGCGGGGACAAGAGGGGCGGGTCTGCAGGGAAGAAAGGACTACATCTTCGGACCCACCGGGAAGATTTCCAGATAGCTTTAAGAGGGACAAACCAGAAGGCTTGGAGAATCCCTGCCCTGTGATCACCCACAGTTCAGGAGTGATGTTGGGGCGGGTTTGGGATGGGGGAGGAGGGGCTGGACTAGGTGAAGCTGTCGGCCCTCTCTGGCCTGTGATTGGACAGGACCAAAGGGGGGACAGAAAGTAGATCCGCTTTCTCCCTGAGTCTGCATTGAAAAGACAAAAAGGCTAGCCGAGAACAAGCCCCTGCTGACCTCTTCACATCACCTGCCTCTCGGGTCAGGCCTTCCTCAACCCCAGGATACCATCCCTGAGGGGAAGTAGCGGGATATCCCCTGTGCACTCCTTCCACAACCACCTTTGCCTCGGGAATGGACTCCGGTGTCTCAGATGCAGAGTATGGTGGAGGTTTTCCACCTCTGGTCTGGGAGTTGGGGCGTGGGCAGCATCTCGGTGTCGTTGGACCTGGACATCGCCTAGCGATGGTCTCCGAGTAAAAAGGACTGGAGCAAGGCCTTCCCAAGTCACCCTGTCTTCCCTCCCAGAATAGAGAGAGTCTGTAAAACGCTGCTCACACACGTTTCCTATCCTGACCCACAGTGCCAGAGAGCTGGGTGGCAACTTAGAACTAACTGGGTGCTCCTCCAAGCTGCTGGTCAAGACACTTGCCTCCTAGTCGCTGGTTGATTCAGGCAAGCCGCTTCCCTCTCTGAACCAAATTTGAGTCCCCATGTGTAATACTCAAAGAAGAGGTCTTCCCTACAGGCACCCCCAAACCTCCTTCATGCTACCAAGATAGGGTCTGGATAGATGCCAGGGAGAAAGAGGAAAAAAGCAAGGCTGTCCGAGGCGGCCAGACCTGAGCCAGACCGGGCTCTTCTGGCTGGGTGAGGTTCTTTGAGGAACCGAGAGTTGCTGGGACCGAGCCCGCGATGGGGGAGGGGGGAGCAAACAGAGTACTGCTCCCCCCCCCCCCGCCCGTCCGCCCTTTGTCCGGAATCCAGCTGTGCTGCGGGGGGGGGGGTTGTAGAGGGGGGTGGGAGGAGCGGGCTCGCGTGGCGCGGCCCCTGGGCCCCCGCTGCTGATTGGCCCGTGGCGCAGGCAGCCGCGGGGCAGGCACGCTCCTGGCCCGGGCCGAGCAGATAAAGCGTGCCAAGGGGCACACGCCTTGGAGCTCAGGAAATCTCCCTGGGTCTCAACGCTGCCGCGGCGGAGGCCGGGGACCCCCTAGGCGCTTCTCTTCTGCTTCCGGACGCAGTTAATTCCAGGCGAGGGCGCCTGCGGCTCAACAGAACTTCGGAGGGAACAGAGGCCCTCAGCTGTCCACTGCTGCTTGACACTGACCCACCCAGCGCTCTCTATTCTTTTGTGCCCGGAAGACTAGGTAACAATTAGAAACCACCAAGGGATAGACAAGGGGCAGCGGGTACCCCACTCCCGCGTGGGGTGACCTCTAAAGCAAAGGCTGTCTCACTCTTACCCTTCCATTTTTTGCCAACCACAGGATGGCGCCTTATCCCTTGGGTGCGCCCACTATCCAAGTGCCCCGAGAGACCCAGCAGCCTTTCTCCGGAGCCTCGGACAATGAAGTGCTCAGTTCCAAATCCACCCCACCAAGCCCCACTCTCATGCCGAGAGACTGCTCCGAAGCAGAAGCAGGTGACGGCCGAGGGACCTCGAGGAAGCTCCGCGCACGGCGTGGAGGGCGCAACCGGCCCAAGAGCGAGTTGGCACTGAGCAAGCAGCGACGAAGCCGGCGCAAGAAGGCCAATGACCGGGAGCGCAATCGCATGCACAACCTCAACTCGGCACTGGACGCGCTGCGAGGTGTCTTGCCCACCTTTCCGGATGACGCCAAACTTACAAAGATCGAGACGCTGCGCTTTGCCCACAACTACATCTGGGCACTGACTCAGACGCTGCGCATAGCGGACCACAGCTTCTACGGGCCGGAGCCCCCTGTGCCCTGTGGGGAGCTGGGCAGCCCGGGAGGTGGCTCCAATGGGGACTGGGGCTCTCTCTATTCCCCAGTTTCTCAAGCTGGCAGCCTGAGCCCTACCGCCTCACTGGAGGAGTTCCCTGGCCTGCAGGTGCCCAGCTCTCCCTCCTGTCTGCTCCCGGGCACACTGGTGTTCTCAGACTTCTTGTGAAGAGACCCGTCTGGCTCTGGGTGGTGGGTGCTGGCGGAAAGGGAGGAGGCCAGAGCCGCTGAGGTGGGAAGTAGTGAGGCCCCCAAGCGTCCTTGCTCCTTCTGGCTCTCACTAGCTGGATCCCTGGCCCACTCACTGGTTCGACCAGGCTCTCCTCGCAGCACCCTGGCTGCTGCCCATGCACAGCGGGCATTGCAGGCTGCTGTCTTCTTAAATCTCCTCTGTGCAGCAACCTTAAACTCTGTTCAAAGTGGATGAGATGGTAACACCACACAATTGGAGACTCCCCTGGTGACCCCCCTGCTCTCATTCAAATCTGTCAGCCTCTGACCACCGCTTTCTCCAGGAGGGCCTAATCCAGTGGTGGGTCTCACTGCACTGGCTCTCTCATCTAGCTCCTGCTCATCCACCTTGCTCCGTAGACAATGCTCATCCTCTCTGCTGCCCATCAAATACAGGGTTTCCCCGGCCTCTCCATTCTGCCTTAATCCACGAAGGTGATGGATCATCTATCTGCCTTCTCCTTCTGCACTTTTTGAGTCTTTACCCTCCCCCAAGGGGAGGTCCTAGCCTCTAGCTGAGAGCGTCTCCCTGGCTTGGCTCCTGGGTCTGCAATGTGAGCTGCAGGGGACAGGCTCCTGGAGCGCTGCTTGTCTCCCTAAAAAAGAAAAAAAAAAATCAGTTTGTAAATGATATAATGCCTTGGGAAATGAATTTTGTTACGGTAAATTATATGCCTCCTCCCCCATTTTACACATTTGTATTTATTGATGTTATTTCATGGTAGGAAATTTTATATTTTGTACATAAGAGTATCAGGGACTGGTGACTGAGATTTTGAGCTAACTAATAAAAGATGGATCAGAAAGGTAACTCCATGGCGCCGAGAGGAAGGGAGGAGGAGGGTGGTAACCACTGCTGGGATGAGAGGGCAGTTCCACTCCCGGGGGTGAGATGGGGATTTTCTGGGTTCTGGGACTTCTCCCCTGGGTGCTGGGCTGGAGGTAGGACAGGTCATTTTCAGAGTATAGGAAGTCTCTTAAGAAGTCATTAGCCTTGGGCTCTTGTTTTCTCTGAGACTTGCCTGTTTCCAAGAGCAGTTCAGAAGAAAGGCAGAGCTCTAACTGGGGCTAGTGATTTGGTAAGTGCCCACCCCACCCCCTGACTTAGAACTACACTGCCCTTAGGAAAGGGAGAGAGTGATAACTTAGAATTATAACAGGAGTCCCTAGAACACCGCCCCCAGGAGTTTCTCCCCTCCCAATCTATTTTGACACCCAGCAGCATGACCCACTCCTAAGACACATTTTATTGACCAGGCTCCAGAAAAACCACATTTTCAAGCAGTTTGCCAGAGAAGGTAGAGAGGTCAGCCGGGATTTCTATTCGCCTAGAAACGTGTGCCCTTGACTGACTGTGCATCTGCTCATAAAGTACCCTGGCTTTTCAGGCCAGTGAGGTGGCTGGAGACTGGCTCATGGTAGCACTGAAGGCTGTCCTGGAGGTGCTGGCAGAGAATTGAGGCATGGCGTTGCCTCGGAGAAGTTCCGCTGAGCTAGAAGAAAATGGCACAGCTTGCTCCTTGGGGCCAAGAAAATGGAGGGCAGATAACCAGGGACCCACCCAGAGTGGGGGGGGGAGAGAAAAGTGAACCCACCCAGGTGGGATGCTGCCAGCGACTGATCTGTGATGTGTGAAGGTGGCTTCTGTCCCAGAGCTCCCAGGTGTCAGTTTCTCAGGCTCTGGTGCCAATGCCTCTTGTGTCTTTCTAATGTCCTCCACCCTCTCAATCTGAACGTTTTCCTCTATTTCCAAGTCCCTGGAGGAAGCTCAGGGGAGCTGTCTTCCTTATCAAGGATGGGGTTTTGGGGATGGAAGGGGGACACTGCAAACAAGTGAATAAACAGAGCGTTGTTTCCGCTGGTGGCTTTAATCTGGGAGGAGGAGATTAATGGGTTATTGGAAACCTCAACAACAGCCAACTTTCAACCTGGGGCACTGCCCAGGATGTCAACAGCTCCGTGTTGCACAGACCCAGCCTGTTATGTGTCGGGCATTGGGAGGGGGAGGGGTATAGGCAGATCTGAAAAGCAGGAAGTTTCCCCCAGCCTCCTGGGACAGTAGCATGGATATAGACAAAATCATTCAAAGACCAAAGAAACATTCTTACATGAGATATGAGCTCTAAGTGGTGGGTGGGACTAGTACCTGGGCTCGCACTGCTTGCCCAAGGAGGTGGGGGGCTGGGGGATATGACTGAAAATATGGAGAATTACTGAAGTGGAAAGATACCTTTTCCTGCAACAGACTGTGGAAAGTAGTGTTTCTTCTCGTGGGTGGGTGGGAGCTCCTTTGGTACAAGGGACTGTCTGAAGCGAGATAGTGTCTGGACAATGGAGAAGGCTGAGGTGCACCTGCTGCCAGATTTCCCAAGCGCTCTCTAAGGGGAGTAGGCCAACAGACAGACTCACCCTCTGCCCCATGAATGTACATGTCCAATTTAAGCATTCTGGCTCAGCTGCTACCCAGAGTTAAGTGTGGATTTGACTCCAGAGCTTTCTGGCTTATTCTCCAAGTCTGGAGGGGGTGGATGTGGGTTTTAGGATTGGATTTGAATTCCTGCAAAATTTGGGGGTTCTGTGGTTTGGACAGCTGCCTCAGTGTGTGCTCCTTACTGAAGCGCCCTTCTTGGGACTATGAGAGTAGCGAATCTAACCACAAAACAACCTCGGCTCTCGCCTCTCTGGACATTCGATGTTTTACAGCTTTTAAAGCTCAGTGCATCTGCTGGGAACTCCTTCTGGCTGGCTTTCTTTGGTTGGTCTTGAGGTCTGGGGTCACCATCAGTCCCCAGCTCCCAGAGACCCTGACAAGATCCCAGGTCCCGTCAGGAAAAGCCCTTGGGTAGAGTGAATCTTCACCCTCTCCTGCTTTTGTCTGCATCCAAGACAAGCTCCCAGAACAGCACATGAATCTTGGACTCAACCCCCCCCCCCCCAACCCCTTCAGCACACACAAGCAGGTAGATTTATGGTGCCCTGCCCCCATCCCACCCCTCCTCCCAGCCCCCAGCCGGCCTTGGTCAGAGGACAAAGCAACTCAGAGCTGTTGGAATGCTAATGTCTGGGAGTCAGGCCACTGGGCTGGTACAAAAGCAAGTGGGACTGGGAGCACCCTTCCCCTTTGGGCTACAGGGTTGTGTGACCTTGGACAAGTCTCCAAGTCTCAGCTAAATCAAAACAGAAAGAAGTTAGAGACAGTTTCTAAAAACCCACTCACTAGATTTCTGGGAGATCAAGAGAGAAGGCTATGCTTCATAAAGAACGAAGTTACAGCTCCCCACACCCCTCACCCACACTCCCACCAGAAATGGTGTAAAACGCCCTGAAGTCCCTAGAACCAAGGTCAATGTGGGAAGGCATGGGATGGAGTAGTTTACAGAATAAACACCAAACAAATCTAATTACACTTATGCAACACTTCTCTTTTGAGCCACCCCCCACCCCCCACTACACACCAACCTTCAAAATTCTGGCAGAGCAGTGCTCAAGAGAAAAGCAGGAGCTGGCAATTGCTGACCTACCTTCCAGGAGCCAGATGCTAGGATGGATTATAGGGGATTTGAGGCTGGGCTCCCATCTCAGGCACTCTCCTAATGCCAGTGTACAGGGCAAGATGAATGAATGGCCTCACTCATGAGAACATCGATCCCAGAAGTGACTTGCATATGGCCCGTGGTCATTTGGTCACGCACTGTGGGAGGAAACAGACCTGAGACATGGGTTCTAGTTTAGTGGCTTGGAGCTTTTCACTCTGTGCCTTTAGATAGAAGAGGAGCAGGAGCCAGAGGACAAGTCTTTGGAGTCCAGCCAAGTTCCTCGGGGTTCCAGTAAGGTCCAGAAGCTCCTTTGTGCATGTTCCATCCAATTTCTAGGCCTTCTGGTCAACTTCCAGGTCCTGTCCACCACCTCTGCTTCCGAGATCCCTGGTCCAAGAGCCACTGATGAAACGTCACTGCATGGCTGACTTTCAGTGGCGTCTGCTTAGATCCTGAAGCCTTAAGCTCGCCCCTGGCCATGGTGCTGAAACAGCCACACTGACCTACTAGCACAAAAGATGCTCCTGGGCAGCATGTCCTGTCCTCAGCCCAGAAAACTCCCTGCATACCCCTTTAGTCCATGCTTCCAGGATGGAGTCCTAGGAACATCAGACTGCCAAGCATCCCTAAGTGGGGGAGTATGGACTCTATTGTTACTGGCTGACTGCGTGACCCTAGCAATCTCTCTCTCTCTCTCTCTCTCTCTCTCTCTCTCTCTCTCTCTCTCTCTCTCTCACACACACACACACACACACACACACACACACACACCAAATTAGAAGCTAGAATTGAGCAACATGTTCAGAAAATTCTAACAGCATCTAAGAAGTCTAGGAAGTAACAATGTTGCAAGTTTGGCGGCATTGTCTGAAAACTTTTCCCTCAGTAAGGTGTTTTATGTTTGAGTTACAATGAAGTTTTAACGATTCCAAGAAGAAGAGTAAAAGAAAGTCTTCCAAGTGCAGACACAGAATGGCAGAGAGGTGGCTAGCAACTGCTTTAGACTCAGACACAAGGGTTCAAATCCTGATGCTGCTGCTAATGAGTGGCTTTGCATTAAAGCCCCCTTTATCTTCCTGAAGCCTATTTTCCTTGTTCATGAAGCTGAGACAATGGCTAATAGCCATGTAACTGGGCTGTTGTGTTCATTAAGTATACTTGTTTTGTCTTCTAAGCTCTAATATATGATACCTATTTATTTCTAAATTTGTCTCAAGTCTTTCTATTCCTTTCTGGGATAGAGAAGGGGAACAGTGAGTTTGAATTTGCTCTCCACCCTCTGCTTGCTGTAGACTGGCACAAAGTCACACACCACATCCCAGTAACCTTTCCTAAGCCCCAGAAATATATGTACAGCTGCCCCTTGGGGACTCCAGATAAGATGCCCCAAATGGAATTCCTCTGCATCTCCTGTCAAATTAGCATTGCCTCCTGGGTACTACATAGCATTATTTTGAGTAGAAGTCTAGATTCTTCTAGACTTTCCTCCCTCACTGACACTTCATGGGTAGCCTTCAAGTCTTCCTGATCCACCTTCTCTTTTTAATTTTTAAAGTTACATTCACCTATTGAATTAGAGCATGTGCACACATGAATCTATGTGGGGACACAGTGTAAGTGTAGAGGTCAGAGGACAGTCAGTCTAGAAGCCAGTTCTCACCTTCTCCTCTGCGGGTCCTGAGGACTGACGTCAGGTTGTCAGGCTTGGTGGCAAGCATCTTTTACCTGTGAGCCATCTCACTGCCCATCTTTTCTTGCACGTGGCTGCTTCTTTCCCTTCACTTCAACTCTCCCCCCCCCCACATGGAGAGATGACCTAACTCAGTTTCCCTCCTCTGACCTGTACCCTCCATATTCCTGTACCAATCAGAGTCCCATCCAATATGCAGATGGCCTTGCTGCTCTCCTGTTTAGAATCTTCTTATAGCTTCCACATCTCATGATGGAAAGCTCGCATTCTAGCATGGCAGAGTAGGGTGATGGGAACTGATGTGACTCAGAGTCTGGCACCCAGCTGGCTCACTATCAGTATGAATACGAACCAGTTTCTCGGTCTTTCTTTATCCACAAAGTGGAGACTGGCTACCTTACCTTTCAGGGTACAGACTTCCGCCAAGTTGTTTGAGAACCTCACTAACAATTCCCCAAGCTGAGCATTCCTGGTGGGTGGGTAGCACTGCTCATGCCACTGTTTATGAGCTCCTTCTGTCTTTATCTTCCGTCAGTTCCTAGGTACTCGACAACCAAAAGACTGAGGTTACATCACTGTGGTCCCACCAGTGAGAAAGGAAGTTAAGCACAGCCCAGGCTCACCCACAGCCTTCATGCTTCAACCCTGTAGCATCGCACAGCACTTATTTCCTTAGACAAGGAGGACATGATGACAAGGTTTGACTTAGCTAGATGAGAGGTTGGATTGTATTTGGCTTGGAGAATTGAAGACTGGATTCTGGTTTGAGGTCAGGACTGCGCTGGGTAACACATGTTTTTTTTTTTTCCTTTGATTTATCATACCAGAATGTACACCTGTGACTAAAGAGCTGACACACCGGTTTTGAAGTGTGCAATGAACATTATCACTAACCTAGGACAGTTGAAACTCTGTACCTTTGAATCAGCATCTTCCCATCTTCTTCCTCCTCTTTTTTTTATTAAGTTGGCTTTTGTAGTTTTCTTTTATACATATGGGTGTGTCACCTGCATGTATATCTGAGTGCCATGTGCGTTGTGACTGGGGTCCACAGAGTCCAGAAGAGGGTGCCAGATTCCCTGGAACTTACAGACAGCTGTGAGTCACCATGTGGGCGCTGAGAATTAAACCCAGGACCTCTGGAAGAGCAGTCAGTGCTCTTAACCACTGAGCAATCTCTCCAGCCCCTCATTCTCTTTCCACAGTGCCTTGCCTTCAATTCCAGAAATACTGACCTGTCAGATGTTCCCTTTGACACACACAGATACTCATTCTGTGCTTTCTCTCTAGGATTTTCTGTCTGTCCCAAACCTGTCTCCTTTTCCCATTCCTCAAGCCTCCAGTGTGGAAACTTCCTCTGTATGGTTCCCCCTTCCCCCTGCTACTTCTAGAAGATCCCATGAGTGTGACTACCCATAAATATGTACATACATGAGACACTGTGATCTATGTATACACTGTAGAGTCAAAAATGTAAACTAACATACTCATCACTTACTTCATCAACGTGTTATTTTTTAAATGACATTTACTTATTTGAGTGGGTGGGTACGTGCACACATGCCATGGCACATGAAGAGGTCATAGGACAACTTGTAGAAGTCGGTCAATTCTCTCCTTCCACCGTGTGAGTCTCAACAATCATATTCAGGTCCTCAAGCTTGGTGGCAAGTACCTTTACCTGCTGAACCATCTCCTTGGCGCGCGCGCGGCGTGCGCGTGTGTGTGTGTGTGTGTGTGTGTGTGTGTGTGTGTGTTCATGCACCCACGTGTGTATGCATGTGTGTGTACTGAGAATACTAAAAGTCTGTTCTTAAGTCTACACTGTGTTATCACTTACTGTAGGACAGTTGGGGTCACCTGACAGGCATGCCATCTCTCTGAAGTGAATTTCCAGTCCAGCTGAAGCCTCGCACCCTTTGATTAACATCTTCCCATGCCACCTCCTCATTCTCTGGCCCCCACCTCTCTAGTCTTTGTTTCTTTGAGATGGCGTTTTTTGAAGTCCCACCTATGAGCGAGATCACATACCGTTTCTCTGGGCCTGGCCTATTTTACCCAGTGTCCTGTTCTCCTGTGCCCCCTGGGTTGCTGTATGTTATTCCTCTGTGGATATATGTCACACTTTATCCATTCCTCAGTTGGTGAGCGCTTGTGTTCAGATCTCAGATACTGTAAACAGTGGAGGTGCGGGCCTGTTGTCCTCTATACACTGAATCTAATTCCAGAAATGGATCGGTGGATCTGTTTCATTAGGAATATCCAGCCCTCCACCCACTGGCTAGCACATCACCACTAGTGAATATCTGTTGAATAAATGAGGGAGATGATTCATGTATAGACACAAGACCTATGCTGACTCATATTTTCTTCTGTACAAGAGTAACCAATATTGCCTGCCCATGGACCTATTTTAGAAGAGACCTTATCTGGGTTCTCACGGTGACTATGGTGTTTCTGAGCTCAAGAATAGCAACGCCATTGTGCAGCCGATTCCTCCTGAGATCATTTCAATGGGCCAATGGGAAGAGAAGGGCTTGCCAATGATCTCATCTCTGATACGTCATAATCCCATCAACTCTGGCAAGTTACTTGGCTGCCCCAAGCCTCAGTTTCTCAAGCTATAACGATGGTGAAAACCACAGCTGCTCGTGGAGTTGGATGAGGATGCTGGTAAGACAGCAGGTGTGTTTACGCATTTCCTGTGATGCCAACGACTTGACAAGACTCCACTATGGTGCCACCCGCATCTCCTCTTATGCCTATAGATGACTAGCAGAGAAAGCATGGGCTAGGAGTGACTTTCCAACCTTAACCAGAGGGGTGGTGTGGTTTACCAAGCACTGGGACCAGTTGTCATGGAGATGCACGGGGTCAAACCACTTCTTGTGTCTGTATTAGGTATCTATTACTGTTTAACAGATTACACAACACTTAACTTCTGAAGGCCAGCAACAGTGCACACAGGCCACTTCTGAGGGTCAGGAACCTATGTGTGGCTTAGCTGGGTTCCTTTGGCTCAAGGCATCTAAGGGTCTGTAGTTAAGGTCATCAGGCAGGCATGCTCTCTTGCCTGATGAGCTGACTGGAGGAGAAGCCATATCTATATGCATCTGTGTGGCTGTGGCCAACATTCAGTTCATCTGCGGTTTTTGGGAAGAATGCTTTAGATCGTCACTGACTTTGGGATAGAGGGCTTCCTCTGGTCCTTCTCACATAGTTTTGGTCACATAGGATAGCTCAGACTATGGCAACTGACTTCTTGTATGAGTGTATTATGTAAGTACATATTTTTGAGCTAGGGTCTCACTATGTAGTCCTCACTGGCCTGGAACTCACTCTGTAGCCCAGCCTGGCCTCAGACTCACAGAGATTCACCTGCCTCTGCCTCCCAAGTGCTGGAATTAAAGGTGTTCTTTGGGTTCACCTAATGAAAGCATCAAAAGGTATAGGGCACCCAAGACAGAGGTTAGAGGCTTTTTGTAACTAAATTTAAAGGGTGATAACCCTGGCGGGGGTACCCAGCTCAGGTAACCCCAATTCTCAGGAGGCTGAGGTGGGAAGAGCAAGAGTTTCAAGCCAGCCTGAGGTGCATATCAAGACCTCATTACACGTGACCATCCACATGTGACTATCCACACGTGACAGTCTGTTACACATGACAATCCATCACCTTTGCAACATTCAGCTCACAAGGAAGAAATTCAGGAAGTCCTGCCCACTGCCCAGTGATGGGGTTACACAAAGGAGTGTGGACTTGGAGGCAGAGGTCCCTGGGGGCAATCACGAGGTGTCTATCACATTCATGGCTGCTGAAATCTTGGCTACAATGCCCCCCATTCCACCCCCTACCCTATAAGAATACTCGGTAGGTGAGAGCATTTGCTGTTCAGGTTTCACAACCTGAGGTCTCTGAGACCCTCACTTATTACTTACTTTTCTATTGCTTTGATAAAGACCCTGAGCAGAAGCAACCGGAAGGAGGAAGCGGTGTATGTGGCTTCCACTCCCCATCATAGTCTATCATGGAAGGAAGCCAGGACAGGAAGCCAAGGCAGGAACTGAAACAGGAGCCACGGAAGAACAATGCTTCCTCCCCATTGCTAGCTCAGCCTGCTTTCTTATATAGCTCAGGATCACCTGCACAGGCATGGTACCACCTGTAGTGGGTTGGGCCCTCCCACATCAATTGTTCATCAAGGCAATGCCCCCCACAGACCTACCTATAGGCCAGTCTTGTGGAAGAGGAATTTCTCAATTAAGATCCCCCCTTCCCAGATGTGGCTAGGTTTGTGTCAAGTGGACAAAAACCAACCAGCTCATCATGTAGAGATGGAAGGGGAGAGCTGGCTTCCTCAAGTTATCCTCTGACCTTCACATGTGCAACCATTGCACACATGCGCGCGCACACACACACACACACACATGCGTGCACATGCACACTTGGACTCTTTGAGGCAAGCATACTAGAATTTACGTAAAGGAAGTCCAGGTATTTTCTTTGACTCCTGAGCCTGAAGCAAGTGTCTCCTTATCCCCAGTGTTCAGGTTGACTTCTACAGAAGGCCCAGAATGCCCAGCCTGCCACACTGAACGCTCATCTCAACCCCACCCCACCCCACCCCAAGCTCCTGCACTGATCATGGACATCCATTCACTGCTTTCATAGGCCTCCCTGCCCCCACCCGTGAGGCAGAGATTTAGGATGTCTGGGGCCTGGACACAACACCCACTAAAGAAAATTTACTGCCTCTGGAGAACCAGGGCCTGACTTGGGGTCTTGAATGCGTCTTTCCCCCCTTTGCCTTCCCTTTATTAGGTTAGTCATTGCCTGAATCGGTTGCCATGGTTTGGGCAAACCCATGGCGACTCTATAATGAAGCCTGAAAGACTTGGACCCCATTTATCATCCTCAGTGTTTGGGAGGCCCGGAGCCTCATTTGCCTGCCCTGGGGTCTGGACACCACTCTTCTGCCTGCTACCCCCACTCCTGGGCCCCTTTTGAATGAGGAATGAACAGGTGGCGACTTGGAAGAAGAGAGGAGGCGACCCACACAGGTGGAATGAGAAATATACTTGCATATACATGTATATGCCACACAAGCGTGCGCGTGCACACGCACACACACACGCACACACACACACACACACACACACTCTAGGAGTCTGAACACAGACCAAACATATATGCAGCCAGACTTTCTTTTTCCCTAGGGAGTAGGAGACAGACGTGTGCTCTCCAGATACAAGGAGTGTGCAACCCCTCTTAGAAATATGGGGACCTACATCCCAGCAGATCCAGGTGTTGCTACACTCTCCGTACACCTCAGGAATAGCCTGAGCAATGCTGCAGTCCCACAGTGAGTTAGGGCAGATGGGACATGGACCCATGTGGAGATGAAGACTCAGGGAAGTTCAGTAACACGTTCACCATCGCCCAGTGATGGGCAGCTAGGATACGGAACGGAGCCCATTGGATTTATCCTGGAAAAATGTGTAGAGAGAGGCGCTTTATGACTTCTCTCACACCTACTGCCCAGATTCAGGAGTTACTACCTTAGAGTCGATCACAGATGACACAGGTCCCTGCCACCCCCTCAGCATTCCTCCACGGGTCACACTGGAGCAACCCAGGAGCCGCACAGTCCCAGTGATGTGCCCTTCACCGCTGTCCCTTCTGCGCTCAGGGTGAACTGAGTAAGTCGTGAGTATGGTCATTGATAGGCTTGGCTGTGAAGACAAAAGCCTAGGGTTCTACTTCCACCTCCTCCTCTTCCCAGTGTGGCACTGGACCCACCCAAGGGTCTGACCAGGTCAGTCAATGGTGAAAGGAAGCAATGTTAGCCTCTCACAGCATAACTGTCAGAATTAAATGACACAGGGACAGCATCCAACAGGCATCAGCACCTGTGGAGACACACAAGGCTTCCATGATTCCCGTTCCAGTGACCACTACACACACACACACACACACACACACACACACACACACACATACACACACACAGCAGCTGTTGTCCTGGCAAAAGATCAGCTTTATAGCAATTCCTCTGTTTTAAAAAAGACTGTGTGTGTGTGTGTGTGTGTGTGTGTGTGTGTGTGTGTCTGTCTGTCTGTCTGTCTGTGTGTGTGTGTGTCTGTGTCTGTGTGTGCCATGTTAGTGCAGGGCAGGCAGAGGCCAGAATAAGAACCTGGATCCCCTAGAGCTGGAGTTACAGACAGCTGTGAGCTGTCCAGTGTGGATGCTGGCGCCCAAACTCGCAACTTTTTGATGAATTTTAATGGCAGGGTTTGTAACAGCAGAGCTATTTCTCCGGCCCCAGAAGGCCAGCTCCTGGCTTTGTGTCCAGGTGATTTGGTGTAGGTCCCTGGAACAGCTGCAAGTGTCCTCTTGCTACTTCATCTGGCACTAGGTTCTCAGCAGAGAGCTTGGTTCCAAATGCTGACATCTCCCTGCCTCAGCTCTCACAACCGTGTTTAGCTCTGCTTCATGAGCCCCCCAAACAGCTAATCAGTCCCCGTCTCCTCTTTTGGCATCTTGGGTTTTGCCGCCTCTTCACTGGACCTCGCATGGGAGCACCTTTTACGTGTGTGTTCTTGCTTCTCTGGGGGTGCTCCGCCCCATTCTTGAGTTCATGCTCAACATTCAGAGAGATGCCAGGACACCGTGACCTGTCCTCCTGCCTGAATGTCAGAAGCAGGGAGGAAACTGGTCCCTGAGTAGAATATTGAGGCGCCGAGTTTTCCTGGAAGAGGCCGGCAAGCACTGTCCACATGGAGACTCGCTGGTGGTTGCTCTATGCAGGCTGCAGCTCGGGGAAGACAAGTAACCCACCTAGATCTCTTGTGCAGGTGAGGCCTGATCTTAGTAGCTGGCCTGTTCCATGGGGGTTTTGCTTACTCCAGGAGCCTGGAAGCAGAGTTCAGAAGGGTTCTGGCTGAAGGGCATGGTCTCCCTCCAAAATGCACATTAAAAAAATTTTAATGGCAACTCATTGTTATTGGGGTATACTGTAACTGACTCACTGGTACTGGGGTATACAGTATGTGACTCACTGTTACTGGGGTATACTGTATGAGACTCACTGTCACTGGGGTGTACTGTATCTGACTCACTGTTACTGGGGTATGCTATATCTAAGTCACTGTTACTGGGGTATACTGCATCTGACTCACTGTTACTAGGGTGTGCTATATCTGATTCACTGTTACAGGGGTATACTGTGTCTGACTCACTGTTACTGGGGGTATATACTGTGTCTGACTCACTGTTACTGAGCTATACTATATTTGACTCACTGTTATTGGGGTGTACTGTATCTGACTCACTGTTACTAGGGTGTGCTATATCTGACTCTTCATTGCTGGGGTATACTGTATCCGACTCACTGTTACTGGGGTGTGCTATATCTGACTCACTGTTACTAGGGTGTGCTCTATCTAACTCTCTGTTACTGGGTACATTGTATATGACTCACTGTTACTGGGATATACTGTATCTGACTCTCTGTTACTGGGGTATACTGTATCTGACTCTCTGTTACTGGGGTATACTGTATCCGACTCACTGTTACTGGGGTATACTGTATCCGACTCACTGTTACTGGGATATACTGTTACTGGGGTATACTGTATCCGACTCACTGTTACTGGGGTATACTGTTACTGGGGTATACTGTATCTGACTCTCTGTTACTGGGGTATACTGTATCTGACTCTCTGTTACTGGGGTATACTGTATCCGACTCACTGTTACTGGGGTATACTGTTACTGGGGTATACTGTATCCGACTCACTGTTACTGGGGTATGCTGTATTTGAGGCAACACTAGTGCTTTCTGCTCATTAGTCTAGAGTGAGAGTTTTCTTTTCTATTCTGCAAATGAAATGGAGGCAGAGCAGTTAAAAACATGATACTGGCTCCCCAGGGAGAGGTGGAACAGGCCCCACGCCCAGGCCTTCGGGACCCAGAGCGACTGCCCTCTCCACAACGGCCAGATTTCCCTCTCCTTTTTACAAGTTTTGACTTTGGACACTTTCAAGTGGACACAAGTGCACAGAAAATAGACTACTATGTCTTCATGTGTGATCATAGGTCTCTACTTGCTAAAATCAGTGAGTGAGGAGAGGCAGGAGAGGCTGGAGAGCATGGGAGTATAAAGAAGTTTCCCCTGTGGCCACTAATTCGAAGCCACCCTTGGTTTATCTATTTGCAGCCACTGTCTCAGCCTGCAGAGACAGCCCAGACATCTGTCACCCACAGATACATTTGTGTCTTGTTTTCAGATAACAACTCTTTTTTGAGACGCTGTTTCATACAGCCCTTGCTAGCCTCACAACTCATTATGTAGCTGAGGATGACCTTGAACTTGTGATTCTCCTACCCCTTCCTCCTGATGCCGGGATTACAGGAGCACACAC
Organism: Onychomys torridus; assembly: GCF_903995425.1. Taxonomy (NCBI): domain Eukaryota; kingdom Metazoa; phylum Chordata; class Mammalia; order Rodentia; family Cricetidae; genus Onychomys; species Onychomys torridus. The sequence goes on from NC_050460.1 coordinate 44,276,662, forward strand.
CACACCTGGGGATAGAACCTAGGGTTTCATGCATGCTGGGTAATCACTCTATTACCCGGAGCTACAATTCCTGCCCCACAAGGACATAAAAATAAAAACACAAACACCAAGCCATTTTCTCATCTAACGACTTGACAATAACTCCCTTCTTATCCCCATCATATCCCACACGAGGCTGACTAACCATCCTGATTTTTCTGGGACTTCTGACATTGGCACTATAAGCCCCCTGTGCCAGGCAAACGTGCATGGTTGGTCACCCCACAAGGAGCCGGAAACCCAGAGCCCACCCCAGCATTCTCTGCCTCTCCTGGCTCCAGTGTGGGGTCCACTGAGAGAAGAGGGAGCCTACCATTGAATTCCAAGGACCCTTGAAATGCCAAATAATTTACCGAAACCTTTGAGGGGCCCTGGTGTGCCCAGCTCAGCAAAGAGAGCCCTGAGCATCCCCCCCCCCCCCCCCCCCATACACCGCCGCCAGCCGCCAACACCAGTGGCATATCAGGGTCTTTTCACACCCAGGAGGCCAGATTCAGTGGACTCCTCCCTCTGGCTTTGGCCGTCTCCAGATCTAATGACAATCCAAAGAGTTCCTGATAGGGTTTTAAAAGATGCTCTCCCATTCACCGTCCACCAAGCATGAAAATCCAGCTCATTTGTGTCCATTCTTCATTCCTAAAGGCCTAGCCGGCCCAGGGCCTACAGCCCCGAACCTGTCACTCAACTTTTTAGTTGCTTTTGTTGGATTTGCCTTTAGTTCATTCTTCTGTCTTCTCAGCACACCCTCCTCTCCCCCCTCCTCACTCCATCCCTGTCCGTCCCGTCCCCCCCACACACACACACAGTCCCAGGACTTCCCCAGTCCCTCTTTGCACACACAAAGCGGTAAGGCCAGTCTGGGAATTTCTTTACAGACCTAGGCTCCCACCCCCACCTCTTCTCACCCCTGGCTTTTTTTTAGAACATCCGTAGCAAAAAGTCAGCAGTGGCTAAAAAGGACCCAGGACCTAGTCACAAAGCAGCCTCAGGGCTTGGCTGGAAATGGCCTGGGTGGGGGGTGTCTTAGAGTCCCCAGTGTTGACTTCAGGGCTGTGCAAAGTAAAGGCCAGGAAGGGGAAGGGACAATGTAACAATGGCTTTAGTGGCATATCCGGTCCAGTGCTAAGTAAGCAATCTCTCAGTCTGGACCCCGCCATTGGGAGTTGATGGTAACTCCTTGGTCCCACTGCAGAGAATTTCTGTCTGTCCCCTGTGACCGGTGTGGTGGTAACATATGAGCCAGTCATCATCCTAAACTAGACTACTGGTATTGTCTTCACTAGACCTGGTGGACTCTGCCTCAAAGTCCCTATGGAGCCTGCCTTCACCTCTCCCACAGTCTTCTCCATTGACTCTTGACTGCAGATGATCCACGCCATGGAAAGCCCCACATGGAGCTCCTGCTATCTCTTCCTCCGGTATAGCATACACAGTAGAGCCTAACCTGTAAGCTTGTGTCTCCTGCTCTGTACACATGGTCCCAAAGCCACTTCCTTTCTTTAATAGGCTGTGATGGTCAAGGGTAGGGAATTTGGGGTGAGGGGACAGATCTGCCCTCGACCAGCGTGGTGGTCTCAGGCAACTTCTTTTAGCATAATGCTATTGTAAAACGTTGGAACTTCTCTCATAAAATAAAGACTGAATGTGGAACGTGTAATAAAAATGAATAGTCATCCTCCAGTATGCTCAGGGGACTGATTCCAGTACCTCTGCGGATATCAAAATCCAAAGACACTCAAGTCCCCCGTATAAAGTACGCAGTGATGATCTTGAAAAAAATGGGCTATGGAGATGGCTCATTCAGTAAAGTGCTTGCTGGGCAACCATGGGGACCTGAGTTCAGATCCCCCGCACCTGTGTGAATGCATGCCCCAATAACCTTAGTGCTAGGAATGTGGGGTGGGCAGAGGCAGGAGGGTCCCTAAAGCTTGAGAGCAGCCAGTCTAGATAATTGGAGAGTTCAAGGTGGATAAGGAACCCTGTCTCAAAAGACAAGGTGAGGAGTGAGACAGGAAGACGTAAAACATCAATCTCTGGCCTCGACACATGTGTGAACACAGTGAACACATACACTGCAGACATACTCTCTCTCTCTCTCTCTCTCTCTCTCTCTCTCTCTCTCTCTCTCCCCCCCCCCCTTAGGGAGTTGGGGAGATACCTCAGTATGTAAAGAGCTTGCTGCACAAGCATGCGAACCTGAATTTTAATCCCCAGCAACTGTAAAAAGGCAGGACTTGGAGTATACACGTGCTAACTCAGCACCTGGGAACCAGAGACAGGCAGCTCTTGGGGTGCAGCAACCAGCTAGTCTAGCTAGCCCAAGCAATGAGGCTCTGTCTCTAAAATAATTAAATTGGAGAAGATAGAGATGGATACCCAAAGTTGACCTCTGGCCTTTGCACACACACAAACAAGAGAGTGTAACCCTCCTCACATCACACCTCTCTCTCTCTCTCTGACACACACACACACACACACACACACACACACACACATGAATCTATTAAGTCAGTTTACGTTAAAAATAGCAACCACAGCTGAATCACACCTGAGAGGCTGAGAACCCAGCCTTGGGTCCTTGGGGCTGGGAGCCTCAACAGTCAAAGTCATCACACTGTAACTGTCTCTCACTTCAGAGGTTGACCACTTGGTAGTTAGTCCACAAAAACTGGACGACTGGAAGCTTCCTGGAGAGCTGCTGGTCCCTGGTCTATGATAATAGCCTGAAATACTGGTTTTGACACCAGCAAAGGAATTGGCAGCAGTGGTGGCATCAGCAGCAGCCACGAAACAAGCCAATACAGAGGCAAGAGAGCAAACGACGAGATCAGCAGCTCCCTGAAATTCCCTTTTGATCTGGGCTGCTACCAGAAGGTGCCCCCAAGGTCAGGGTGGGCCTCAATCAAGACCATCAGGACAGTTCTCCAACTGAGTTCTTCACCCTACTCAGATGATGCTAATTTGTGGCAAGTTGACGTTAGTGTCACCCAGAATTCTGTGTCACTGCAAAATTCATTTATTCTATCTCAATGCGTTCCCAAAGTCTTAACAGTTGCATTGTCATTCAGAAGTCTATGCTGGGACAGGAGGGATGGCTCAGCAGGTAAGAGCACTGTCTGCTCTTCCAGAGGACCTGAGTTCAATTCCCACCATCCACATGATGGCTTACAACTGTCTGTAACGTCAGTTCTGGGGATTCCGGTGCCCTGTTCTGGCCTCTACAAGCACTGCATGCATGTGGTGCACACACATTCATGCAGCCGAGATACCCATGCACATAAAATAAAAAGAAATAAATCTTTAAAGAAAAAAAGAAGAAGCCTACATTTACCAGAGAAGTGGTAGAACATTTTCCCAACTTGTGAGACAGTGAGTTTAATCCTCACTCCAAAAAATAAAATAACATAATGTTCACGTTCCAAGTCTCCCTTGGAATTCAAAGGGAGTCCCTGTCAATCAAAAAGAAACAAACATACTTCTAAAATGCAATGGCACAGAACAAATATTTCCATTCTACAAGGGAAGACATTCGATTTCCCTGGCGCCTCCACCATCCTGGGTTCTCCACGGCATCTCAGACTTCCCTTTACAGTTCCAGAGGGAACATGACATTGCTACACATTGCTTGGCCTCTTAGGCTTTCCTTTGCATCTAGGTGGAAGCCTCCATGACCCCGCAACTCTTGCATTCTGCAAGCCTGAAAACCAGCATGGCAGGAGTGACAGGTGTGCTTCCAGATTGGGGGGCATCTAGGCCTCCTTAAAGTCTTAGAGAGTCCAGGCAGCTGAAACAGGGAAAGCATTTCCTTGACAGCTCTGTGCAGGCAGGACACCTGGCACTCTCATCTTAATCCAAGTCTTTCAAATGCGTTAAAACTTTACACCCTTAATCCTGCAAAAGGTCAAAGTCAGCAAGTTCTTGAGGTACCCTCCAAATACCTCTCTACTGTCCTGGTGCAAGGTACTTAATTTCTTTAATAGCATGCCCTTCTTACCCACACTTTATACGTGATCTTTTTCTGGCGAAATTGTAAAATTTTCTAATCTCTCTGCTCTACTGTTTGATCCTGATTCTCACTGTAAACCTGGAGAAAAGCAGCCGGCACTAACCATGTCATCGCCAGGATGCCATTCTGCCGTGGCACTTTCTCTGTCGAGCTGATTAGTTGCTCTCTTTCCAGTTCAACTTTGCACACCAGGCGGTGGTGGCGCACGCCTTTAATCCCAGCACTTGGGAGGCAGAGGCAGGTGGATCTCTGTGAGTTCGAGGCCAGCCTGGTCTCCAAAGCGAGTTCCAGGAAAGGCGCAAAGCTACACAGAGAAACCCTGTCTCTGGGGGGGAAAAAATCAGCTTCACTCAAATCCTCAAGACACAGACAAATTCTTTGCCCGAATTTGTCAGGAACGACTTCTAGTCTAATCCCAAGTGGAGTCCTCCTTTCAACCTGAACCCCACGGGAACAGTCTTTGCTGTCCTCATCACTGCATACTGCACAACTCCCACCAGAGCTGCCCACTGGGCTACCATTGCACTCCAAAACCCTCCTCGGAGCCAGTTCCTAAGTCTTAAGATACACATGGTCAAGTTGGTCACAGCAACAGCTCTTCCTTCTCTGATGTCATCTTTTTTTTTTTTTTATTCGACTATACATCTCACCACTGTGACAGTCCATCTGACACATCAACTTCAAGGATGAAGGACTTATTTTATTTTGGCTCACAGTTTGAGAATGTTCAGTCCCAACTACTTAGCCCCATGTACGAGAGCAATGCACCATGTACGAGAGCAATGTATCATGGTCGGGAAGCACATGGGAGAGAAGGTTCTTCATCTCATGGTGATAGGAAGCAGAGAGAAAGGAAGAGCTGGGACTCAGGTGTAACCTTCAAAGGCCCTCCTCTGTAGCCTACCTTGGACAGTTAGTTCTCATCTCTTAAAATTTCCACAACTTCCCAAAAGAGTGACAAGAATGGTCACCAAGGATTCAATACAAGAGACTTTTCACATTTCAAAGCCTCACATTTTCATGGGGAGGCAGGGAGGTGCTGTTGTAGAATATTATTTTAGGGTGTGCTACTTTTGTTTATGTTGCATTTGTGTGAAACTGTGTTACTGTGCCTGTCTAAAATACCTGAGTGTCTAATAAAGAGCTGAACGGCCAATAGCAAGGCAGGAAAAATGATAGACAGGGCTGGTAGGCAAAGAGAATATATAGAAGGAGAAAACTGGGGGAGGGGGGAAGTAACCAAAGAAGGAGGAGGACATCAGGGGTCAGTCACCGAGTTACTCAGCAAGCCACAGAGTTAAGAGTAAGATTTACAGAAGTAAGAGAATAGGAAAAGCACGGAGGCAAAAGGTAGATGGGATAATATAAGTTATGGAAAGCTGGCTAGAAACAAGCTAAGCTAAGGCCAGGCATTTATAGTTAAGAGTAAGCCTTCATGTATGATTTATTTGGGAGCTGGGCAGTGGGCCCCCCATAAAAGGAAAAGCAGCCAACAACAGGGGGCATGTATATGTACCCCTAGACTGTCATGAAGAGCTGGGAATTCAAAGTAGACCCAGGCTTAAGCTCCTAGACAGCCCAAGAAACAAGTTCCTTCAAGTAAAAAAAAAAATTACCAGATCTACAGTTTCATTGGCTCAACATTAAGGTGGTCCATTTAAAAAAAATGTATAACTATTATTTATAACTATTCTTGTTGAGAGTCCTTGGGGGCTAGAGAGGTAGCTCGGTGGGCAAAGCAGTTTGCTGTGCTGCAGCAAACACAGGAAGATTCTCCATACAGCTTTGGAGAGAGCTGTGTGCTGCCCTCAGTGTCAAGCTCTGGCCTTGGGATTGTGAGGAAATCGATCCCAGTTACTTTAGCTAACTGGATATGGTAGGTTATGTTGTTACAGCAATGCTAGGAAGCTACTAGATGATCTCAAAAGTGTTGTATCACTCTGTACCCATCATGTCCACCCTGTGTGAGATGTCAGGTGTGTGGGGATGGAGCCCCATGCCCACCTGCCTTAATGATTAGGAAACCAACAAAAATATAACTTATGGCCTCATTCCATGCATGCCTGGTCCTCTGGAGATGTGTTGCTCCATCTGCCACATGACCCAGACTGCCATGGGGTCTGACTCCTCTGTTGCTCCAGCTAGTTGCTGGCTCTACCTCGATATTACTGTTCCCTCATGGCCTGGGAACATCTACCTGTGCTTAATGGGATTGGTGTGGGAAAATGTGTGGGATTGAAGTGAGGCTTTTCCTGCGAATGATATGTGAGCTCCAGTCTTGGCCTCTGCCATCAGGATGTTACTGGGGGATTGGATGGAATGGAAAGAGGTTTCCTCTAGAGGGGAAGAAGCAAAGACCCTTTAGAGCAGTGGTGCTCAGCCTTCCTAACTAACACTGTGACCCTTTAATACTGTTCCTCATACTGTGATGACACCCCCCACCCATAAAATTATTTTTATTCCTACTTAATAACTGTAACTTTGCTAGTGTTATGAATCATAATGTAAATATGTGTTTCGGATGGGTTTGAGGGTCGCAACCCACAGGTTGAGAACCAGCGCTTTGGATCCACAGCCAACAGTGTGGAGTCAGCACAGGGCTACACGATTCTATAAATGGTTCCTGTATGAAACAGAAGCCTGATGTATGAGGCATGGGGGCCCACCTCTGGACTTGGGAGAGTAGACAGTCTCTAGGATGACTGAAGTGACCCAATCCAGGTTAGGGGACAAGTCCAAGAAGAGGGAACACTTTACAGGTGAGAAGAGGCAATGATACATGCTGACATGAACATGAAATTTGAGTCCAAAGGCTGGTAAACTCATAACCCATCACCGTAAACAGCGGGTAGCTCACCTTCCAAGCTTTTGTACATAGAAGAAAAAAAAAAATCAAACTCCAGCGTACTTTGGTCACAATGTGCTTATTCTGTTTTACTTGTTACATGTGAACGTCTTTCAATCTCAATGAAACATAGAAACATAAATCATTGATCTGCCTTGTCTTTTCATTGTTGTTGTTGAAACAGTGTCTTGAGTAACCCAGGCTGGCCTTGAACTCCTGACCTTTCTGCCTCTATTTCCCAAGAGCCAGGATTACTTGTGTGCAACATCTGCCTTTTAACTTGTCCTTTAAAAAAGGTTTCTTTGTTTGTATTTTAGCATATGGGTGTTTTGCCTGAGTGTACATCTGTGCACTACATGCACGTTTGGGTGCCCAAGGAGGCCAGAGGAGAGTGTCAGATCTCCTGGAACTGGACTTACAGACAGTCGTGAGCTGCCATGTGGGTGCTGGGAACTAAACCCCAGGTCTTCTTCAAGAGCAGCCAATGCTCCTCACCACTGAGCCATCTCTCCAGCCTTTAACATGTCGTTTTAATTGCAAGAGTTACTACTTTTATTTTCCCATTAATAAAAAAGCACAATGGACTCTCACGTCCTCGGGTTCCATGTGTAGCGTCCACCAACCCCAGACTGAAGACTTTCAAAACAGTAAATTGCCTCTGTGCAGATCCTGTTAGGGACTTTGTCGGGGGAGAGTTGTTGCTCCCTAAATGATGCACTATAAGAACTATTAATATAGAGGTAGCATTGGGTATTCCTTCCCAGGAGCTTTTTCTCTTTTCCTTGATACACCTGTTTTCATCCTGTGCTAAAGCTATTTACATATGTCTACACGGTGTGAAGTATTGTGTCATCTAGAGACGGTTATGACTGCATGGGAGGACACATGGACATGACATACAAATATTGCTCCACCTTATGTCAGGAACTCAGATTGGTACCTCGGGGAAGCCATCGCTTCAGTTGCTGATGGATACTGAGAGGTGGTTACATCTGGTCACCTGGGTTGAGGTGAGGTTAAAGAGAGGGAGGGTGTAGTACTTACTGCAGACGTATGTTGGGTACTAGGTCGGTGTGCAGTTCATGGATGATGACTGCAAGAAGAACGTGGCTTCCTGGGCATGGTGGTGCATGTCTGTTATCTCTGAACAGAGGAGATGGGAGACTGAGGCAGGTGGGTCTTTGTGAGTGTGAGGCTGGCCTGGTCTACAGGGTAAGTTCAGGTCAGCAAGGGCTACCTGGTGAGATTCTGTCTCAAAATAAAGAGGGGTGTGACTGATTCCTTTTATCAACTACCCTTTCTAGGGACTGATGCCGGACCAGGGAGGTAGGGAGCTGGTGGCAGGAGAGAGCTGCCTGCCTGTAGCTCCTAATCCATCAGCTGCTGACAATCGAGGCCCCCCACGAGGGCTCCAGGCCCAGCTGCTGGGCAACAGCAGGCACTAAACAGGAGTTGCTCCCCCCAGGCCTCGGGCCCTGCACTCCCCTTCTAGGTCAACAGACAGAAGAGGGTCTGTCAGCCAGGTTAGGACAAGGAAGATTAATGGAGCAGGTGCAGATTGGGGTACGACAACCACCTGGCCTGACAAAGTCCCTCCTGGAGATTGAATGCGTGACCCAGCCCAAGAACCAGGCCAGGTATCACCAGCTGGTCTTGGTCCTGGCAGAGATGGCCTCCGCTGCCCACTTTTCACCTGGCCACACCTGGTCACATCTGGCTGCACCTGCCTCTTCCCCCCCCCACCCCCATGGGAGGCCTCAGAGAAGTCCCAGTGATACTTTAAATATCCTTCTTCGTTTTCCAGTGTTCCAAGTAACTCACTACTGAAAAGTGGGACTTTTTGTTTGAGACAGGGACTATGTAGCTCAAGCGGGCCATCCTCCTGCCTCAGCTTTGCAAAAACAGTCCCAATCACTGTGTGAAGACGCCATTCCTCTTCGGGGATTTTAACTGTGGGCAGTGGTACAACAAGAGATACAGACCGGCACTGTCGCCCACCTGAGGAGTTCTCTTGTCCTTTAGACCCTCCCCTCAAGTAAAGCTAGACCCGTGACCTTGCAGCAGAAAAAAGTTTTGTGGGGTTGGAGAGATGGCTCAGTGGTTAAGTGCGCATAATGTTCTTGTAGAGGACCCAGGTTCAGTTCTCAGCACCCACGCCAAGCAGCTCACAACCACCTGTAACTCCAGCTCCAGGGGGAGCACTGTGCCTCTGGCCTCCTCGGGCACCTGCACACACATAGACACACAAACATCTACATAATCAAAAAATTTAAAAAAATCTCTGGGGTGGTGGTCCATGCTTTTAATCCTAGCACTTAGCTGGTGGAGGCAGGCAGATCTTAATGAGTCTAAGCCATCTTGGTCTATCTAGAGAATTCCAGGCCAGCCTGAGCTACCTGGTAAGACCCTATCACAATAAATAAAATATAAAAATAAATCTTAAAAACAGAATTTCAGAAAAACATAGTATGAAGCAAAGTTAGAGTTTATTAAAAAGAATTTTTTTAAAATTTTTATTTTACATGTATAGGTGTTGTGTTTACATTCCTGGTACCTTCAAAGGCCAGAAGATTGCATCAAGTTCTCTGGAACTGGAGTTATAGATGGTTGTGAGCTGCCATGTGGGTGTTGAGTATCGAACCCAGGTCCTCTGGAAATGTAGACAATGCTCTAACTGCTGACAAATCTCTCCAACCCCTAAAAAGACATGTTTAAAAATATAGATTTATGAACGGAGGTTAATAGATAAGTGCTCAAGGAAAGAATAAGACAAATCTGAGAGTGTGGGTGTGAGCTTCTCACAGCAGGCTCCTTTGTTGTCTTTACAATAGCTATGTGAGTGCATGCTTGTGTGTGTGTGTGTGTGTGTGTGTGTGTGTGTGTGTGTGTGTGTGTGTGTACGATTCTGGAGATTCAGAAGTTATCTTCAAAGGAACTTAAATGATGTCACAGGTGGTTTCTGGGTGCACTGGACAGGACCACAACATAAAGTAACATCCAGGTCACAGGGTTCATCTTTGTGTTGGAACCGGAAGTTAACAGCCTTGCCTGTGAGACACTCAAACATACCCAGACAAGTGACACCATCTTCAATTGCCTAGCCCTGAGGCATAGCTTATTGCTTTTTAGCATTGTTATGTGAAACTATCTCTATACAAAAGACATACTGGACTAGGGAGACACCTCAGCAGGTAAAGTGCTTGTCCCACAGGCATGAGGACTCAGAGCTCAGAGCCACATAAAAGCCACACAAGTGTGGCAGCCCACGTGTAACCCCAGAGCATGGAGGCAAAGATGGGAAATCACTGGAACAAGGTGGCTAGGCAAACTAACTGAAATGGCGAGCTTGGAGTTCAGTGAGAGACCCTGCCTTGGTATCTAAGATGGAGAGAGAGTGAGGGAGATGCCTGGCATCGACCTCAGGCCTCCACACAAATGCACACACTGATGCATGTGCACTTCACATTCATGGAAACATACCTACATCTGTAAGAAAAGGAATGTCTTTATGCCAGCAACCTTTGCAGCAAATGTCATTAACTGTGCTGTTGTTGTTGTTGTTATTATTATTACTATTATTATTATTTGAAAAAGGGTCTCACTATGTAGACAAAGCTGGCTTGGAACTTGCTATGGAGACCAGGCTGGCCTTAAACTCACAGAGCTCCATTGGCCTCTACCTTCTAAGAGCAGGGATTAAAGGTATGTGCCACGCCCCTGGCTGTGCAAAAATTCTTGATTCTCCAATGGCAAGAGTTTGACCAGACTCCAGAGAGCATGTCCGTTTCCTCCCCATAATTTTTTCTTCCTGTCCTGCCTCAGTGGTCATCCTCCTGACTCAGCTTTCTGAGTGCTAGGATTATACGTGTGTGCCACCACGCTCAGTTTGGCAAAGGAGGTCTTTGTTTAAGATTTACTTATTTTCCTTTTGTGTGTAAGTCTGAGGGTCTGTGTGTTCATTGCAAGATGTGCGGTGTCTAAGGAGACCAGAGAGAATGACTCCCCTGGAAATGGAGTTACCGATGGCGGTGCACTGCCCGTGTGAGTGCTGGAAATCAAAGCCACGTCCACTGCAAGAACAGCAGTGCTCTTAAGCACCGAGTCCAGCCCCATACATACTGTCTACACAAAGATGAGTATGAGCCGGGTGTTGGCAGCGCACGCCTTTAATCCCAGCATTCGGGAGCAAGAGGCAGGCAGATCTCTGTGAGTTCAAGGCCAGCCTACAGAGCTAGTTCCAGTACAGCTACGGCTGTTACACAGATAAACCTTGTCTTGAAAAACCAAAAACCAACCAACCTAACAAACAAACAAAAACCAAAGATGGAGGGTTTGGGTTTGGGTCCAGGTTTTGGTTTTGAGACAGGATCCCAGGCAGCACAGGCTGACCTCAAACTCTACGTAGCCAATGATGATCTTGAACATCTGACTCATTCCTCTATGTCCCTAGGGCTGGGACAACATCTGTTACATGCTGTTCCAGATGACCAATGCACACATGCAAGCATCCCTCAGAACCTGCAGTGGGAGAGATTGATTCCAGGACCCCCAAAATACTAAAATTCATGGGGGGCTCAAGCCCCTTGGGTAAGGTGCACAGAGCTGGTGCATATCCTCCCATGCACTGTGAACTATTTATAGATTGCATATAAGCATGGGTACTACGTAAATAGTTGTTAATGCATTATATGGTTCAAGAATAATCACAAGAAAAAAAAAAAGCAAATTCCCAATCTATATAGATAAATGTCATTTTCCCTTTTTTGTTTGTTTGCTTCTTTTTTTGAGACAGGGTTTCTCTGTGTAGTCTTGGCTGTCCTGGAACTCACTCTGTAGACCAGGCTGGCCTCGAACTCACAGAGATCCTCCAGCCTCTGCCTTCCAAGTGCTTCGAGTAAAGGTATGCGCCACCACTCCCAGCTTGCAAGGTCATTTCCAAATACCCTCAACCCAAGGATGGTTGAATCCTCAAGTGAGGAACTCCAGGATGCAGAGGGGTGACCATGTACCATTTTGTTATTTCTTTAAGAAAATGTCTCAGTGTGGAACTGCTGGGTCAGATGTGTGTCCTGAACGGCTTGTGAACGTCTGGCTACAGGCTTGGCCCATGCTTCTTGCAGCCTGTAAGCCAGCTAGCTGTCCTCTCTCTACTAGATAGAGTCTAGGAGTCTGTTGGAAGAGGGCAGTGCATGCCCAGAGGTTGGTGTACAGGCCAATAGAAAATAAGCCTCACCTCTTGGCATGTTTCACCCAGCTTCCAACCAGAGACGATGGACAAGAGGGTGCTTGGGAAGTGAGTCCCAGTCCCCTAGGCTGTACAACAGTCTAGAAGTCATAGGACAGAGGGCAAAACTCCTCAGGGGAGAGGAAGTCCTAGAAGGTATCTCAGAGACAACGACACTTGTAGAGCCTTGCCAGCAGAGGAGGGTGTGGTTGGTTCAGCATGAGCCTTCCCGGTGAGGGTGAGGAGGAAATGGAGGCAGGTAGAGTCTGTCCTCCACCATGGCTCCTTCCCCACTCTTGACTCATGTTAGGTGTGTTCTCAACGATAAAGCCCTGCCCCATGGCCAGACCTGAACTGAGAACAACAATGATCAGCTTTGTGACGTTGAGTGGCTGGCTCCCTGTCCCACTCTGTTCCTTGGCTCTCCCATCTGCACACTCGCTGGTGACTACAGGGATTGAAGGAGTGGTTTAGCTTTGGGAAATGCTGATCAACCCAAGGGCTGAACCATCAAAAAAATAAAAGCGTCTTTCTAATTCCTGTCCCAAAGCTGAAGTGTATCATAACTCCATGTTCTCGTTATAAAAACTCTCTCCCACCTATAGGACAGTGAGCACCAGGGCTGAGATTTCTCTTCAGCATGAAGACAGGGAGCCCCGTGGGGTACAACTGGGGCGCGGGGGGGGGGGGAGTTTGCCAGCTTGGGAGAGACAGGATCTGAGGCTGTGGAGATAGAAGGCAAGGACTCCCAAGGCCCCCTGCCTCTGCCCCTCCCCTGGCTTCCTCTGCATGGGGCGGCCAGCTGGTCCCTGACCTTGTGCTCTGACAATGATTTAACCACTGGGTGGGGGTGGGGAGGGATCTGTAGAGCTGTCAGCAGTGGAGGGGATTCAGCCTGGCTCCTCTGCGCAGCCTCTGGTGAGACAGCTCTCCACCGCCCC
>NC_050460.1:44294716-44367540 GCF_903995425.1 Onychomys torridus
TCACAGAATGGGAGAACCTCTTCTAACTATCCATCTGACAGAGGAGTAATATCCAGAATAAAGAGCTCAAAACAAAAACAACAACAAAAAAATGACCCCTTTCAAAAAATGGGATCTAAACAGAGTTCTCAAAGAAGAAAAAAAATGAATAAGAAATATCTCAAAAATGTTCATTGTCTCAAGCAATTGGGGAAATGCAAATCAGAAGAACTTTGAGATTTCATCTCACCCCAGCCAGGATGGCAAAGCACAACAGAACACCCTGCAACAAATGCTGGGGGTGGATGGTGAGGGAAAGGGAACCCTCAATCGCTGTTGGCAAGATTGCAAATCAGTGCAGCCTCTGTGGATATCGATGTGGAGAATCCTCAGAAAGCTTTAAAAAAAAAATCTGCCATATAGCCCAGCTATATCACTCCTCGACATACGCCCAAAAGGCTTGACATCCTATTCCACAGATACCTGCTCAGCCATGTTCATGGCTGCTCTATTCACAATAACTACAAAAGTGGAAACAACCTAAATGTCCTTCAACAGACGAATGGATGATGAAAATGTGCTTCGTATATGCTGTGGAATACTATTCAGCTGTAAAGAAAACTGGAATCATGAACTTTGAAGGTAAATGGGTGGAACTAGAAAAATTCACATTTGGTCAGATAACCCAGACTCGGAGAGACACATGTTCTCTCATCTGAGGTTCCTAGCTCCAAATCTTCAGTTTCATGTGCATATCCTGGAGTAACTATAGAAACCAGGAAAGTAAAAAGGGACCATTGTGCAGGTGGGGTTGGGAAAAGAAGGGAAACAGCAGGGTACAACGACCTGAGGGGAACACTGGGAAAAAAAATCTAAGGACTCTAGGGAAGGGAGAGAGAAACAAATAACAGATGGAGGGTTAAAATTACAGTAAGGGTGTCTGAAAATTTCCTAAGGAATCAAACTGTTAACTATCTACCTAAAAATACCTATAATAATCACAGGTCAGTGTATAAGCACATATAGTATAAATGAAATTTTCTTCTGGGCTGAAAATGTTCCCTCCAAGAGCCACAGACCGTCAAACACAAACTACCAACACCAGGCAGGAGAAGCCCTCTTTGGAGTTGTTGGTCAGGGTGGTCCAAGAGGCCCCCAAAGCATTCAGGCTATCGCTGTCGCTCTTGGTTATACCCCCGCCATGTGCCCCTGAGGTAGAAAGTAAGTCCCTATTGCTGGAAGACACCTTGCACTTCAGAACGGGGCTCAGAGACCCCTGAGCTGGAACTGACCTGAAAGCATTCTCCTGAGGGCTAGTTTTCATACGACTAGAAAGTCATATGCATACATCAAAGGAGGAAGCCAGCAGTCCTACCCAAATGGGATGCCTATAAACTACCACAATGACCACTATGGCACTATAACCCTAAGGGTGCTATAGTAGCGCACATGCCTTGGTGATAACCAACGGCTCCCTAACTGGACGTAAAACCCTCTTAACAAGAGAGAAATCAGGCCTGGTACTGGGAACCTAGCCAAGCACCCAGAGCTAGTGAGGTCATGGATCTTGAAGAAGAACCTACAACCACCACTTTACTAAACCAATGTGATCCATAACTGCATACCAAATATCTGTCCCTATACCCGCAGATACGTGTAGTCTCATCCCTCATCAAGGAAACTTCTCTTTACAGCAGACGGAGACTGCTATGGAGAACCACGACCTATCAAAATAGCACGACATAAGGCTCAGGGATCGATCTGGAAGAAGGGGCAGAAAGATGGTAAGAACTAGAGAAGCAGGGGAATGTGCCGTGAGACTGTGTCTCCTAGAAATGTCAGAAGCTACACAGACTGAGTCCCCCCAACACAGCTTCCTTCCCATATCAATCACTCATGGAGAAAATGCCTCACTGACTTGTCTACAGGCCAATCTGGTGGGGACACTTTCTCAGTTGAGGTTGCTTCTCGCCAAGTGACTCCAGCAGCATGTGTCAAGTTGACGCTAAACTAGCCAGGATGAGAGGTAAAGCGCTCGTGAAGCAAGGCTGCTCACCTGAGTTTGATCCCTGGAACCAACAAGAGGATGAAAGGAAAGAACTGCACAAAGTTGTCCAGGGCATGCACACATCTCTCTCTCTCTCTCTCTCTCTCTCTCTCTCTCTCTCTCTCTCTCTCTCTCTCACACACACACACACACACACACACACACATGCACACACACACACAGGCACTTTCACCCATGGATGCACACCCACATCACACATGTGTATGCATATGCATACAACACACACATACACACACGTGCACGCAGGCACTTGCACACAGGCATGCACACATGCACATCACACACATGCATGCATGCACGCACACAAGCACATATAATAATAATAATAACAAAGGGAAGGGAAGAGAAGGGGAAAAGAAAGCCTAGTCTAACCAAGGGAGAGGCTTCACCAGAGTCAAGGGACTAGTCATAGGCAGGGAGTCAGGAAATGCTGGGGCCCACACAGCCACACTGATCGGGGTTCTCTTGGCCCACTGGGGTAGAGTAGGAGGGAGGGTGCCAGGAGGGGCCTGGCAAGTGCTAGCTGCTGCTTTCACTATTTGTGGGTTTTTGTTTTTTTTTTTCTTTTCTCCATGCTTCCTGACTGCTTCAACTTGCACACCTCTCTCTTCTTCCCCTTCCCTCTCCTCCCTAAGCAGCTGACTTAATTGGAGACCCTCTGAGAATTATTGGGGGTCAGGCTCTTCTCCGCGACCATTCTGAGAACAGGAGTGATGCCTGTATGCCGAACTAAAGCCCAGAAAGCTTCCTAAGTGTCCATGTTCTGGTGGGTGTGGCTTGATATGAGCTCCGCCCCAACAAACCCCGCCCCTTCTTCACGTTGCCTGAATGTCCTAGGTGATGGGGGGGGGGTCAGAGTTGTACCATCCTTGGGGACTAAGCACCTTGGGGATCAGAGTGCCCCCCAAAAGCCTTTAACATGGTGGATGAAGTGGCCATATGCCAATTTAGAAGAGGGGATTGAATTTGAAGGGGGGGATTGAATTTGGAGAGAGGATTGGCTAGCAGTTAAAAATCCTGACAGACAGATAGCCACCTCCCTCCAACAGCACCGCCAACCCCCTACCCCCTGTCATAGCCTCCATGCCTCAGTCCTGTGTCCTGGAGGAGTCCCATTTAGTCTCCTCCAAACAGGAGAGTTCAGGCAGGGGAGAGGGGCGTGCTGGCCATGGTGACAAAGGGGCTTGCTGTGTGGCCTGGAGGCTCAGAGCTTTTGAAGGCCGATTTGCTCTGGCTGGGCGGGAGGAAGCCGGAGCTAATTTCCTCACAAGGGGGGCTGCAGCCCTTCCTTCCTAAGGAAAGGAAAGAGGGGGCTGGGTTTGCAAGTCGGTCCCTGCCGGCAACTGTCTGCCTCCTCTCGCTCCTGACTCCTCCTGGGAGCCCCGTGGCTCCTCCACGGAGCGCAAAGTAGATCCACCAAGTAACACAGTGAAGCCCCAGTTTGTCCCTGCTCTTTGGAGAGGAAACGATGCACTTAGGTAAGCAAAGTTGAGAGCAAGCTGGAGGCGGGACACACGCGGCCCTGGAGAGGAGGAAGGACGCCTCCAACAAGCATAGCCTTGCCTGATGCAGCTTTTTTAACCTCTGGAGAAATGCTCTTATTCCGCCATTGCCACAAGGAATGAGGTCCAGGAGACGCCCGGGCTCCATAGAGCCCCAGATTCCACTCAGGCCCTTGACCACCCCAACACTCTCTGAAGCTTCCAAGTGTTGGCTAATTCTAATCTCTTTTTTGAATTAGTTTCTACTTTTTTCTAATTGCAGCTAGGATGTAAACTTTTTCAAAAAAAATTTTTTTACATTTAATAATTAATTAATTGATTGATTAATTGTGTGTGTGTGTGCGTGTGCATGTGCGTGTGCATGTGCGTGTGCGTGTGTGTGTGTGTGTGTGTGTGTGTGTGTGTGTGTGTGTGTGTATTTGCTCACAGATGTGCAGGCCAGAGGACAACTTGTTTTCTATTTCTACTTTGTGGGTCCCAGTGCCAAGATGGAACTCAGGCCACCAGACTCAGTAGTAAGGGCTTTGACCCACTGAGCCGTCTACCTGGACTTTTTATTTTTATTTTGTATGCCAAGTTTAAATAATGGACTTGCAATAAATGCAAAGGAAGGGCAAAGGCCAGACGTGAGGCGCTGTGGGCTGGCCACTCGGTGACCAAGGTGGTGACAGACAGTTATGAGGAAGAGCTGCCCTCAGCAGCCTGGGGTCTTGTCTTCTCTGCTCTGATGACTCGGCAGGGAAAGACCCTTGGGACCTGGAGCTCTGGCCAATGGCACGTTTCATCTCCCTGCCTGAATACAGGTCCCCAAGTCCCCACTGGGGCTTTGTTCCTCTCCAGTTCTCTACACACACACACACACACACACACACACACACACACACACACACACACTATACAATTCACTCATATACATGCTCAGTCACGCTCTCACACACACACTCAAACAGGCTCACACACTCTCTCTCAGACACACACTCACACACAAGCTCACACTCTCACATTCACTCACATACACACACACAATACAGTCACACACACATTCACTCATGGACACAGTCACACACACACATTTTCACACACTTGCACACAAGCTCATACACACACTCTTTCTCTCTCACACACTCTCTTACTCTCATACACACTCACACATAATTCACTCATGTACACACTCAGTCACACACACACACACACACACACACACACACACACACACACGAGGCTTGCTCTCTCACACACACCCCACACACACACCAGGTTCCCTTCTCCTTCTCCGACCCATTTTCTGCACGCCCCCTTCAGGAGCCCCTTTGTGAGGTAATTGGATTTCTCCCCTTGTTAGCTTGCAATGAAAATGTCATCTATTCCAGGCCACCGCCAGGGAGGGGCCAAGCCCCCATTCAACAACCGAGTCCAGAGCTGTGAAGCTATTCAGTTAGGCCTTCCAGCCTTACTGGGGCAGCTGCCGGCTGTCTTCCCTGACAATGCCCCTCTTCCCCTCGGGCCTACCAGCATGCCAGCCTGAGAGTAGCCCTGACAGATCTGGAGCTGGGTGACTGGATTCTGGGACTTCTGGAACCCTCTTTTGTCAGGAGAGGAATTTCATTTTAAGTGCACCCCCCTCCCCAAGACCACCACCCACTTTGAGCACATGGGGTGGAGCAGGAGGGGTACTAGAGGAGTTCAGTAACATTAGCAGGAGAGGCTCCAAAGGACAGAGGAAGATGGGTATCGGAATAGTTAATCATTATCAACTTGAATCACCATGGAGACACACGTCCAGGTGATAACTGAGAAGGAAAGCCCCACAGTGGATGCAGTTGGCACCATCCAGTGGTCAGGGGTCCCACACTGAATAAAAAAAGGAGAGAGTGGGGCTTTGGGAGATGGCTCTGTCTGCAAAGTGCTTGCTGAGTAACAGAGATGAGATGCATCTCTCTCTGCTTCCTGGCTGTGGGCATGATGTGTCCAGCCGATTCATCCTCCTGCCGTCTTGACTTCCCAGTCATGATGGACTGTAACTCTGAACCAGAAGAAACCCTTTAAACTGCTTTTGCTGGAGTATTTTATCATAGCCACAGGAAAAGTAGCTAAGAGAGTCACGTGATAAAGCCCAGCCTTCTGCCAGTCAAGAGGGTCGAGAATATTTCTAGCTGACTTTGCAACTGGGGTTCGGGTCAGGGAGGGCAGGCTATGGTCAATCGATCGATCAGTTGATCGATCGGCAGGTAGAGCCTGTTTGCTGAGTCTCCTTGGCTAGCCAGTGCTTGGTGACACCACATCAGACCTTTTCCTTTCCTGAGAAGGGGGTCGTTCATGGCATGGAGACTGGGGGATGGACTCAGTCTCTGGCCTTCCCTCTTACCAAGTGTGCCCAGGTTCTGAGAGGCTCCATGCTGACTGTCTTGGGTCTTCCACTGGGCTTGGTCCAGCACAGAGGACAGGCTTGCCCTCTGGCTTCCTGAACTCCTGAGGACCAATTCTGAGTCCGTACCCCAGGAGAGTGGGATAGATGGCTGAGTCTTTCCCTTGACTGGTCAAACTTATGGCAATTTTGGCATTCTCCAAAGAGGACAAATAAGAGATAATTTTTTATATTCTTCTTTATATGTTTCAGCATCACTATTGACTCATGGGTAAGTATTTGACAGATTCCAACCCATGACAAATATTATCCCCACTAAAGCTGTCTTACTTTGGCTGATGGAAGCCTTTTAAATTGGTCCTTAAGTCTTTGAAAACCACCTTAGTAGCCTTAAGGAAGGATAGGAAGCAGGGGAAATTGGGGGCATATAAGAAGGAAAAAGGGGCATTTATTTTGGAATCCAACTGAAGTCTCTTCCTAACAGCTGAGCAAGAACTAATCCCAGCGCTTGGGAGGCAGAGGCAGGTGGGTGAGTTCAAGGCCAGCCTGGTCTACAAAGCAGGTTCCAGGACAACTAGGGCTACACAGAGAAACCCTATCTGGGGGTGGTGGGGGACACAACAACAGCCCAACTACCTACTACTCAAGGCCCATCTCCCTCTCCACCTACAAAGTGGCAGTTTCTATGAGTCTCACCAGAAACCCCACTTTCAGAGAAAGGACACCCACTAAGTCCTTGTGTAATCCTAGTGGGTCCTGGTTTTACCTGTCAGTTTACAGTTCCATCCAGGGCATGTCAGTGCCACCTTGAGCGTCTCTTATATCAAAAGAAAGCAAGATGGGGTCGAAGGATTGCTTAGCAACCTTCTGAGATGTAACTTGAGAGCCACTAAAATGGTGTCGTAGCTAATGCTAGGACAAGTAATTACTTACTCCCCCTTGAGGAACCTGTACTCAGACTTGGGCACATCTTAATCCCCATCCTCTCCCTTGGGAAGCACATACTCCCACTTGGGTGGGTCTTAGTTTCTTTAGAAGGCCTCTCTTTCTCTTAAACTTCTTGATTAAGCCTGTATTGTTAATAACATTTCCTAATTGTGCTTCACTATACTGTAGGATGGTCCTGAAATCAAATCAGTTTGGCTCTAGTCAGGACCCTAAAGACTTAAGGGAACACCTTGGGCTACCAAGTGTGGAGCTGTGTCCCTTCACCCCAATAGCTGGCTAAATCCTTCCCATACTGGTATAACAAGATGGCTGTCTTAGTTGGTGTTACCATTGCTGCGATGAAACACCATAACAAAAGCAACTTGGGAAGGAAAGGGTTTATTCCACTTACACTTCCACATCACTGTTCATCTTCAAAGGAGTCAGGACAGGAACTCAAGCAGGGCAGGAACCTGGAGGCAGGAGCTGATGCAGAGGCCATGGAGAGGTGATGCTCATTGGCTTGCTTCTCATGGCCTGCTCAGCCTTTCTTATAGAACCCAGGACCACCAGCCCAGGGATGGCACCACCCACAGTGGACTGGGCCCTCCCCCATCCATCACTAATTAAGAAAATTCCTTACAGCCAGATCTTTTGAAGACATTTTCTCAATTGAAGTTCCTTCCTTTCATAATTCTAGCTTGTGTCAAATTGACATAAAACTGGCCAGCATAATGGCTCAGCCCTGTTTTGTATGTTTCTTTTTCTAATCTTAACTTTTATTCTTCCATATTTTATTTCTTAAAACATGCTTTTTATAATTGTAAGTTTCATGTCTGTAACACGTATCTTAAAAGATCTTATTAATAAGAAACCTGGAGCCAGATATTGGGGTGAGAGCTGAAAGATCAGAGATACAGAACAAACCAGCCATGTTCTTACCTCTGTGAAATCCTCAGCCTCCAGAGCGTGAATTCCTGTTGCCCCACACCTTATATACCTTTCTGTGTCCTGCCATATTACTTCTTGGGGTTAAAGGCGTGTGTCACCACAGCTTGGTTCTGTTTCTCTCATGTAGCCCGGTGTGGCCTTGAACTCACAGAGATCCAGACAGATCTCTGTCTCCCTAGAGATAAGTTAAAGGTATGTGCTACCACTGCCTGACCTCTGTGTCTAATCTAGCGGCTGGCTCTGTCCTCTGATCCCCGGTAAGCATTATTAGGGCACACAATATATCACCACACATGTCTTTACTTAGGTATGTCTTCCTGGCATAGTTTTATTATCTATAGCAATATTTTTCTTTCTGTTCCTTGATCTTTTTAAAAATGTATTTATTTATTTGTGTGTGTGTGTGTGTGTGTGTGTGTGTGTGTGTGTGTACATAAGAGCACTTGTGGGTTCAGAGGACAACTTGGGTAAAATCTATTCTTCCCATTCTGTGGGTCCTAGGGATTGAACTCAGATCCTCAGGTTTGATGGCAGGCCCCTTTACCTACTGGGCCATCTTGCTGGTCTCTTGTCTTTGTTAGCTTTCTATTGCTGGAATAAAACACCATGACCAAAAGCAACTTGGAGAGGAAGTTATTTTTTTCATCTTACAACTCAGAGTTCAGATGAATCAGGCCAGGAACTCAAGGCAGGAACCTGGAGGCAGGAACTGAAGCAGAAGCCATGGAGGGGTGCTGCTTACTTGCTTGCTCTCCATGGCATGCTTAGCCTGCTTCCTTACAGAACCCAGGACCACCTGCCTAGAGATATCACTGCCCATAGTGAGCTGAGCCCTCCTACATCAATCATCAATGGAGAAAATGCCCCACTGGCTTGCCCACAGGTCATCCAGTTAGGGACAATTTCTCAATCGGGGTTCCCTCTTCCCAACTATAGCTCTGGTTTGGTGAGATATGGTAAAGACTGATTCGACCACAGCCCAGAGAATTCCACTTCCTGATGCTCCCAGTGGATCTGCTTGCTCATTTGCCGTGGGATTAGCTTTGGGACAATCAGAGCTGTTGGGGTGATGTCTGCTCCCCCTCACCTCTTCCCCCCCCCCACCACCCCCATCCCTCGCTGCCCCCAGGGCCAGCCTCCAGTTGCACTGGGCTGGAAGGGAATCAACAGTCTGCTTACAATGACTTTTTATCTGAGGGGGTAAGGAAAAAGACAACAACCTCTCTCTCCATGGTTTCCTTCTTTCTTCTTCTCTGTCCTCTATTCTTGATTTTCCTGGTGATCTTCTTCTCTCATTCTCCTCTCTCTGTTCTTTCCCTTACAGCTTACATACACCAGCAAAGTCTTTGAAGCAATATAAAAATTGCCATGTGGTTGCATTCTATTTTTCAAGTGAATGATTATAAAGAATACAGGTAAGAAACAGCATGTTGTCCACATCCCTTACATGATTAAACATTTTACATATTACAGGTGAAAAACAAGTTATCCCAAGAACCCCCCTACATTCATACCCAAGCAACGTGTTATAGATTAACAGTGTAGGCAAGCAAGGTATTCTTCTCAGTCAGGTCTTTTACTGGCAGGCTGTGTTTGTGGCCACAAAGAAAGGACCAATCACTTTATTATTTATCTTCCAGGGTAATCTTATAAGGAATCACAAACCTACTTTATACAGATGAAAACAATTCTCAGAAACAAAACTCCTATTAAATGGAAGAGCAGACTAAAGATGGAACTGAATGTTACCGACTGCAGAGTCTTTGTTTTCCCTTAGGATACAGGCAGCAAGTAGACTTTAAACACATATGTCCACGCCCAGGGATCCCCAAAGAAGATGGACTGGAGGAGTCAACAAGAGAAGGTGCCAGGCGGTGGTAGTGCACGCCTTTAATCCCAGCACTCAGGAGGCAGAGACAGGCGGATCTCTGTGAGTTCGAGGCCAGCCTGGTCTACAGAGTGAGATCCTGGACAGGCACCAAAACTACACAGAGAAACCCTGTCTCGAAAAGCCAAAGAGAGAGCGGGGGGGGGGGGGGGGGGGGGAGGCTGTCATCAATAGAGCTTAACAAAAGGCCGGTTGTGGATGAGAAGACATGATGCTCAGCTGGTCAAGTACTTGCCATGCAAGCCCGAAGACCTGAGTTCAGTCCCCAGAACCTACGTAAAGATAGGCGAGACCGACTCCACAGAGTTGTCCTCTGACTGCAACGTAGGCTCCACGGTATGGATGCCCCCACCCCACACCATGCACACCATATAATAACGAAGTTTTAGAAGCACAATAAAATATTTAATAAAACAAAACAAAAGCAAAAGAAGCAAGTAAAGCAAATGCAGGGACAGTAATTGGGAAATTTCTCACCTCTAGATAGCCCAAAGGGACCAAGATTCACATTTAAACGTCTTGTTTTTCTCTCTTTTTTAAATATTTATTTACTTATGACTTTTGACTTTTTAGACTCATGTCACCCAGACTGTCCTTGAAATAACTATGTAACTGAGGATGGTCTTGAATTTCTGGTCCCTTTGCCTCCACATCCCGAGTGCTGGGACTGTAAGGGCGTGCCACCACACCTGACTTATGCAGTGCTGGAGATCAAAGCCAGAGCTTCATGTGTCTCAGACAAGCATTCCATCAACTGAGCCACATCCCAAGCTCTGTTTCCAATTTTTAAATAAGACAAAGAGTTGGGGACTGGAGAAAAGGCTCAGGGGCTAAGAGCACAAACTGCTCTTCCAGAGGACCCAGGGTTAGTTCCCAGCACCCATGTCAAGTCACTCATAACTGCCTGAGACTCCAGCTCCAGTGGATCTCACAGCCTCTTCTAGTCTCTGCGGACAACTGTGCGCATCCACACAGACACTCATACATGAAAAATAAACCTTAAAAGGAAGGAAGGAGGGAGGGAGGGAGGGAGGGAGGGAGGGAGGGAGGGAGGGAGGGAAGGGAGGGAGGGAGGGAGGGAGGAAGGAAGCAAAGCCCTATAATTTAGGCTGAGATTCCACTGCGTCCTTCCTCCACCTCTTCCCCTCAGAGACTTGTGAATTTGAAATATCTCCTTCCACTCCTTAGCTTAATACTTTCCCTTCTTATGGCAACGTCAGGAAGCAAAACACCTTATATTAACAGTTGCACATAGAGGGGCAGAGCGATGGCTCAGCAGTTAAGAGCACTGGCTGCTCTCCCAGAGGACCTGCGTTTGGTTCTCAGCACCCACATGGCTCAGAAAAAAAAGAAAAAGTGCTCCAAAAAGGCCAGATGTGATAGCACACATCACAGCAGGGAGGGAAAGGAAGGAGGAAGGAGAAGGAGGAAAAAAATTAAATTAAAAAGAGCTTACTTCTTTGGTAACTTTTATTATGGCTGAAGTTTGTTTGTTCGTTCGTTTTTCTGGAGGAGTGTCTCACAGAGCAGGGAGCACCTCCCATGAGATGCTCTGTCCTTACATCCTCTCTCTTTAGATCCTGGGAATGTTTCTCCAGCAGATCCTCTACATCCTGCACTAGATTTCCAAACATTTAGGACTACTGTTCTTTATATCCCATTGTATTTAATTGTGTGTGGGTATGTCGGGGGTTCATTGGGTGCATACACATGCACGTGAGTGTAGGTGCTGCTGGAGGCCGGAAGAGGGCGTCAGATCCCTGGGAGCTGGAGTTGCAGACTGCTGTGGACTGACTGACCTGGGTGCTGGGAACTGAACTCAGGTCCTCTGTGAGAGCAGCATATGTCTTAACCACTGAGCCATCCCCCCTCGCCCCGATCTAATTTTAATTGAGATATCATACTTTTTTGTTGACTATTGTTCCTATTATGGATTGTCTGTGTATGTGCGCGCCCTGTTGGGGCCAAGAATGCCGATTTTGGCAGACGGAGAGGAGGACACCGGAGCAGTGAGAGGAAAAGGGGTACACCCACCAGCAGAGTGCCAGGTAGCATACACGGGCATCCTTACACGTGGCACGGTCGCCTCTTGAATCATCACACCCAGCAACCACGGATGCTCCCTTGGGAGAGGAGAAAGAGGCTCAGAGGGAGACAAAGATTTGGCAACGGCTGGCAGCGGCACACTGTGCATCTAGCCTGGTCCTCTGCTGATCAGTGGAGGAATGCAGCTAGCCCACTCTATCCCAGGAGCCCCAGGGGCCATCCCCATGTGCTCCAACCACTGCCCATCAGGACCGGTCTCAGCTCTGTGCATACAGTAGAGCATGCAAGCTCGCACAGCCGCTCAAAATCTTGCTGTAGGTGGGGGATACGGAGCCTCGCAAGTGATGTGTAACAATGCAAGCCCAGTACCCACTGCGTTATGGGGTGTGTGTGTGTGTGTGTGTGCGTGTGTGTGTGTGTGTGTTGCACCCTGCCCTAGGCAACAGCGTGGGCAGGACAAGTACTGAGCGCCCTCTCAAGAGACCTTCCATGTCTAGTCTCCTGTCATCCTGTCAAGGATGACCAAATGTTCCACAGGCTCCTTCTGGCAGAGAAGTTCTGCCTCTCTCCTTGGCTTCCTTTGGCCCTCATGGATGCCAAAGGCCTAGACTTCCCTCTAGTGGCCGCACAATGATGGGAGCCAGGCTGTGCTGGCTGAGAGGAACTGCATTCACCCGGTGCCCTGCTAGGGTGAGGTGAGGAGGGAACACAAAAGACAAATAGGTGGCCTCAGTCCTCCTGTGTCGCTGAGCTGCAGGCAGAGGCCTTCAAGTCCTGGTTCTGCTCATTCTCCTGATTGTGGGACTTTGGTGAGTCACGCAGCCTCTCTAAGCCCCTAGATCCTGAATGACACATTGTAGAATAACAAGACCGACCACAAACGCCTTAGTTACTCCCGCCTCTGTCCCCTGATCTATGTTATCCATTCGCTCAACGATTTGTTTGAAACAGGGTCTCATCTAGTCAAGGCTTGCTTCAAACTCAATGTGAGGCTAGCAAAGGCTTGCTTCCAACTCAGCCTATAGCTGAGGCTGGCCTCGAATTCCTGGACCTCCTGCCTCCGTTTATCTCCCAAGCGCCGGGATTACAGGCCTGCCTGGGCCAACACACCAGGTTTGAACAGTCACTTATTGAGAGGCCGGTGGCTGTGGTGACGTTAGCCTGCCTCACCTGTGGCTGTCCTTTTGGGTGAGGAGGTGGGGGACACATTGATCGCCCCACCTGATCCCCGGATGAGGCTTAGCCTCTGGACAGCGCAGTTGCAGAGCGCTGGACTTTGAGGCGTGCGGGGACAGCGCCACCTAATGGCTACATGCTTCCATAGCTGCTGTTTGCGTTTGCCTGTGTCTTCTGCCTTCCGGGGCTCTCAAGGCTGCGACTCTAGCTCCCCCTAGGGGCTCCCAGGCATGATTGTACGTGCATCTTTAAGTCCAGGAGAGCTCACCGCAGGGCAGCATGTAGGCTCTCTCTAAATTCCTCCCCAGAGGGAGACATAAGTAACAGCTAAGGTGCAAGGACAAACCAAGGCACGATTCCACCAAAGTTCACTCCGGGGAACCAGTGAATTTATCGGGCGTTCTTACAGGGCATAGGTGAGGGGTTCCTTACAGGAGTGTGGATGCTCCTTCCCCCAAAGGGCTGCACCTGGAAAGCCCTCTCACCCTGCAGGGATGATGATTTATCCACAGCTGCATGGATGGAGCTCCAGTCCCCAGCCTATATACCCTAGCCACTTCCAGAGGCTATTTGCAATTAAGACAACGCTGCCTACAGCAGGTGGTAGGGCGTGGCCGGAGACTCAGGTGAGATTCTCCTGATCCTCCCCAACCCCTCCATTAGGGGACAGAAGTAGTCAACAAGCCCAGCTGCAATAATTGTTTTGCAAAGAGGCAGAGCAGAACTTCCCCAGATCACAGTTGCTTGTCTGGGAGGACAGTCACTCACAAGCGTATACTTCTTTTTCTTAAGAGGCAGGGCCTCAGTATTACCCAGGGTGGTCCTAAATTCCTAGGCTTCAGCACTCCTCCTGCCTCAGGCTCCCAAGCCACTGGGACAGCAGGCATGTGCCACATGGGGTGACTTGTTATTTTTATTTATGTGTATGTCCCTGCTAATCTGTGTGTGCACCACGGATGTGCGGTAGGTGCCTGTGGAGACCAGAAGAATGTTGGATCCCCCAAAACTGGAGTTACAGACAGCTATGAGCCACTATGTGGGTACAGGGAACTGAACTCGACTCCACAGCCAGTGCTCCTAAGCACTAAGATTGGGAGGGTTGGAATTTGCATATTATACATATGCAAAAAGGGCTTATATGGAATATATAGAGTTCTCCAATATGAATATGTAATATGAAAGCAAAAGGTCCAGTTTAAATAGTGTGTGTGTGTGTGTGTGTGTGTGTGTGTGTGTGTGTGTGAACATTGTGCCATAGAACAAGTACAGAGGACACAGGACAGCTTGCAGGAACTGGCTCTCTCCTTCCATTGTGTGGATTCCAATGACTGAACTCAGATCATCAAGCTTGACAGCAAGTGCCCTTAACTAGAGAGCATTCCTGCCAACTCAGGTACATGTTTTTGTAAAGATGTGCAAATGTTCAGAGCTTTGCAATCACAGAATAAAGTTGTTGCTGAACATAGAAACACATGCCTTTAATCTCAGGTGCATCTCTGTGAATTTGAGGCCAGCCTGGTCTACACAGTGAGTGAGTTTCAGGCCAGCCAAGGCTACATAATGAGACCGTCTCCAAAAATAAATAAATAAATAAATAAATAAACAAACAAATAAATAAATAAATAAATAAAAATTAAAGAATAAGCAACAAAAATGTCCAGATTGGTAAGTGCATATATTAACTCTGGCCTGTCAATACAATGGAAGAACACAACTCAGCCACAGAAGAAATAAACGACTTTCAAAATAATGATATGAAAGTAGCCAGATCCCGAAGAGTGCATGTGAGTCTAATCTTGTAAAAGCTTTAGTGAAGACAAACTGATACACAGAGGTAGAAAACAGATAGGGGTTGCCTGAGTGGGGAGCAGATAGTGCTGGGACGGGCTGGGAGGAAGGGGTTAGAAGGAAGTTCTTCAGAGCAATGAACACGCTTGTTATTTAAATTGCACCGATACCTTCACTGGCTCTGCGTTTGCCTCTTTAAATTCTGGAGTCCCAGCTCAGTTACTTTTCTCATAGCTATGACAAATTACCCTACAGAAGCCATCTAAGAAAATGTTTATTTTGGCCCACAGAAGGAAAGGCAAAGGGGTGATGGATACAGGACAATCCTACATAGGTGTTTGGATTTGAACTCAATCTTCCTGCCTCAGCCTCCTGAGTGCTGGATTACAGGCGTGCATCCCCCATGCCTGGAAAAAAACCATATTTATTTATGTATACTTCAAAAGGAAGTTTCCAGAACAGTTTTTAGAATTTGCGCATGAAGACAGTGCCATGAGCTGGAGAAGTTTGGGGTAGGGGGGTGGAGTATGCAAGCCAGGAGGACCCTGTAACAGGGAGGGGCTGAGGGGTGCTGGGAGAACCCAGCATCTGCTTTGATATGTTAACTAGATACAAAAATGTTCAAAACTGCCCGGCAGGGGTGGCACAAGCCCTTAATCCCAGCACTCAGGGGGCAGAGGAAGGTGGATCTCTGAGTTTGAAGCTAACCTGATCTACAGAGTGAGATACAGGATGGCCAGGGCTTCGCAGAAAAATCATGTCTTGAAAACAACAAAATGAAACAAAAATCTTCAAAGCTGAAGCTCATGTGGGTGGATTAGAGACTAGTCTTGAGAGACAAGGTGGCAAGATGATGTCCTTGACACTGGGTCACAGAAAGGGCCACAGCAGGGGAGTCCTCTGAGACTGGCTGGCAAAGCTCTCCCTGTGTTTTTTCTGGAGAGGGAATGGATGGGTTTTTTGGTCAGAGAGCACATGGGAACTCAGGCCTGGGTGGGCACCAAACTCCAGCCCTCATGGTGGAAAGAGGAAATGACCAGAATCACCAAACTCCAGGCTTTGGAGTCACAGCCTTTTAAAAGAAAGCTCCAGAGTAGTCCCAAACCCCTTCTGAGTGTTCCGGCCATGTTGCTGGGCCACAGATATCTGCCCTCTCCTTTGGGGGCAGAAGAATTCTGAGAATAACCCGAGCTAGAAGGCTCACCAGCTAGCCCTGTGCCAGGTCAAAGGGGGCTCAGTGGAGCCAAGGATATAAAGAGCCTCCAGACCCAGCATTCCATAAACAGGGTGTGGTGGTGCAAGCCTGTAACCCCAGCATTCGTGAGGAGGAGGCATGAGAGTGTGAAGCTTAAGATCATCCTCAGCTACACAGTGAGTTCGAGGCCAGCCTGGGCTGCAGGAGACTCTTCTCTCTCTCAACAACCAAAGGGGGATAGGCAGAAGCGTCCACAGTGAGCATGGGAGCAGCTGACCCGGCTGTGTCTGGTTTTGCACACGGAGGACAGTCTATCGACAGACACAATTCACTTAACCACTCCGTCTGTTTCCTCATCGACAAATCTGAGATGACAGGAAAGACTGCCAACATCTGTGAGCATAAAAGGCGTTACCATTTATGCTAGATGTTTAAGCCTGGCCTCAAGTGGCCTCTGTGATGTGTTCGTTGTCATGGAGCTCTCTTTAAAGCCCCATCCCTGCCCTTCTTCATACCATTGAGATTCTTGTTTTATTTCTATTGGCCTGTCTACTAAGAACCTCACAGAAAATCTAGAACCCAGGTGGTGGTGGGGGGGAGCACACACATTTGGGTCGACTGTTCCTGCAAGGCCTGTCATTTCCAGCAGGGGGCGACCAGCACCAAGCTTTGCTTGGCATGGGTCCCTGGCTACAACCTGCAGATTCCTACCTGGCGGAGCCCTGGCCTCAGTTACTTCTCCGTGTGACCATTTCTCCACCTATGGAGCTTTACGTCTTACTGCTCAGCCTCAGTTTCCCCTAGTGGGTGAAATACTAGTGCCATCCACTCTGCCTCCCTGGCGTCAGGGTCCCAAGCTATACCAATCTTCTCTCCAGGGCAGCTCTCCCTCAACCCCTCTACCAAGAGACTCTCAAATAACACAAATGAAAGACGACCCCCCCAAAAAAATCACTTCTTTATTGTTTGATTAATAAACTGACTCAGAGGGATGAGTGGACTGGGGAGTAGGGGGGTGGCTAGTTTTGAGTAGCCAGAAACTCTTGTTAATTGTGTACAAAACGTTATAAAAAACCACGTACAAAATGGGTGGGCAAAGCAGGAGCCTTACAGAGGGCTCAAGGCACCTGGAAATTTGAGACATGGTCCAATCTCACATCTGGAGCTGTGGTACCAGGGGCTGAACCCAGCACTTCCTGCCCCGTGGAACAAACACATTCTCCTCTCTCCTCAAAAATCACTGCAAATCTGCTCTTGAAGGGGCATAATGGTCACTCTCCAAGGCACTGCCAGAAATAAACTGAGCCCATACTGAGTCCTGAATTTCCTTCTCTGGGGCCCAGAACTAGAGCCGGGCCATCCCTGTTTCCCGGGGTTCCACAAGGCTCAGCCTTCCTCTGGGGGGAGTGGCCATCGGACTCTGTACACAGGCACATACACCCTAGGCTTTGGCCGGTCCCATGAATGGGCAAAGGAGCTGGAGCTGGTCCTGGCTGGCTTGTGAAGACTGGGATGTGCCGTGCAGTACAGTAGCCCTGCTAAGGCTGCGCCAGACCGGGTCCTAACTGGGATAACACAGACAGCACCCAGTGCCCGATGCATCCACGCTGGACTTGGCACCAGGTCCCAGCAATCCATCGGTGACTGAGTGCTCCAAGATAATGTCCTCCACTCGGGTGATGTACAGTAGCGTCAGCAACACACCAAGGAACTGAGGACAGAGAGAAGGCAGGTGAGAGTCTGCAGACATATGGGCATCCCTTCCTGACAGTGTTCCTTCAATGACACTGGGTGGCAGGGGAAAGTGAGGCATCCCAGCATGCACTGCCCAGGCAGCCCCAGGTTGGACCTCTTCTATCCCTCCCAGGGACGTGGAGACTATCCTGTGCCTCCCTAGCTGGGTCTTCTGCCTCCACCCCGACTCTGCCACACATTATCCAGGGGACCTTGGGAAAGTCACTTCACATTTTGAAGCTTCCATTTCCAGCTCTGTTAAGTAGACGGGGTAACCAATCGACTCTCCTCCCTCTCAGGGGCTCTAAGTGTCCACCTTCATCACCCAGCCAGGCTTCATCTGTACCTACCTGAGGAAGCAGGATGCCCAGTAAGAGACCCGCCATGATGGTGTAGTTGTCCATGAACCATATCAGCACGGCATTGGTGCAGCCCCGCACATAAATGACGTTCTGTGCACTCAGGCGCTGTACAGGAGGAGGGTGTCAGCACGGAAGGGTGGATCTGGGTTTTCCAGTACCTGCTCCTGAGATAGCACTGGGGGCCTGGGGGCAGTGTGGTAGTAGCACTTTGGTGGTCAGAATGGCTGGGAACTGGGGGATGGCAGAGTATGCCCATGTGCCTCTCAGGTGCCATCCAGCACTGCACGCTATTACCAGAGCCAAAAGCCAACTCCAGGTATAGGTGGGAAAGCATCTACAAAATCCCACAACTATGCTGTTTTAATGGGCAGTGGAGCTTCCAGAATTACTGTTAGATTTTTCCACAAGTGAAACATCCATGAAACTTTGCTTCATGCCCAAAATGATTAAAAATGTCATTTGGGGGTGTGTGTGGCTGCTGGCAGGCTACCCATGTTCCAGAGGACGGCCCCACCCTCATGTATATATGGGCAGAACTAATTAGACCTAGTGGGTTACTGAAAATGAAAGAAAAAAGCCAGGGCATGGTGGTATATACCTTTAATCCTAGCACTCACTCAGGAGGCAGAAGCAGGAGAATCTCTGTGAGTTTAAGGCTAACCTAATCTCTATATATGAAGTTCCACGTCAGCTGGGGCTCCATAAAGAGACCCACCACCCCAGCTTCCTAAGGAGTTGTCCGGAAAGCTGATGCAGGGGGATATCCAAGAAGGACTTGCTCTTCCCCAGGGACTCCTGGGTGCCAGGCAGTGTGAGCTGTCAACAAACTATAGGGCTGGACAGGCAGCATGTGAAGGGCCCTGGGAGGGAATGATGCCTCACACAGAGAAGGCTGCCTGGAGGAAGGATTCAGCAAACCTGGGCAGGTGGCCTCCCCCGGCTCCCTGGGCCCTTCTGTGACTGAAGGCCAGGGAGCTCTGGGAAACATGAGCAGCCAGAAGCCCTCCGTTAGAAACCCTCCATCATTTGGGGAGTGGGACAAGAGGGGCGCCGTTTCTGGGGACAAAAGGTTTCCAGGCCATTACCTCCTTGTCAATTGTTTTGTAGCCGCACATGGTGTTGACGACATCTGTCTGAAACAGAAACATATCACAAGCCATGACTCTACAGGATACAATCTGAAGGACACGCCTTGTGCAGATGAGAGAGCCGAGGGGTGGGTGTACAGTCTGGTGTGGATGGAGCTGAGATTTCCCACCTCCAGCAGCAGGCTCCAGCCTGTTTCTTAGCTGCCTCTCCCAAGAAATGCCCAGTGGAGAACCAAGAGCAGAGCAACACACCCCACCCCCGTGCTTCCTGGGGAGGAGGGCTTATGGGAGATGACCCCTCCACCAACTGCAGTCTACGTTCTCAGCTGGAAGCACGCTGAGGCACCCCCTTGCTGACCCATCTGTACTTCTCAGTCTCAAGCCAAGCTGCTCTTGGCTCTCAGAACCAAAACCACAACTGGGCCCCTGCCAGCGGTGGTTTACCTGAGGGCGAGGCTGGGCCACTGGCCACACTTCCCTGACCTTTCAACGCTGGCTTCATTCACCACCAAGGAGCCACGGAAGTTCTTCTCTGAAAAAAGGGCCACTCTCCAGGGCTCCCTGCTGACTGATTTACACGTGGGAACCCTATGGCTGGGCTCTAGCCTCCATCAAATTCCTTCCCAAGTAGGCCCCCTACACTCCCCATCATTGCCTGTGCCCTGTTTGGTCGTATCTTCAGCCATAATGGGAGAGGCGAAGTCCCAGGTCCAGCCTGAATCCATCTTGGGTCTCTGCATATGTAAGAGAGGCCTCGGCTCAGCCAGAGAACCACTGGACCAGTGACAAGGCAGGTGAGCAGCAGAGCAGCCAGCATGGCCTCTGGCTTGGCTTCTGAGATCCAACCCCAAGAGGATGAAGAGGAGGCAGCACTTGATAGATACAGGGGTGGGGTGGGGGTGTGGATGAGCAGTTCTCCCAGCCGATTCTGGAAAGTCAGGGACTGTGACCTGTGAACCTACCCCGTGTGCTGGGTGTCATATATGAGATACACATGAGGTAAAGTGCAGTCACAGGGACAAGTGTATGAAAGGGCTCTGGATGTCACCAGGTCATTCTAAGTGGCAGGGCTTGGTGTGTGCATAAAATAACCTTTCTCAGTTAAGACACTCCCCTTGGATGTCCTCAGACCCAGCAGTGCCCAGCGGTCACATGGCACTGACCCCTATGGGAAGGGCCAGCCATTCACTCACTGAACAAATGTTAATCGGCATTTGTTGAATACCAGTCACCTTTTTAGGGACTTGAGGCACAGAGGACCAAACGAAGCCCCCGCCTCAGCACTGGTAGCCTAGAGAGAAGGCAATGAACTAGGAAATGACGTAGCTGAGAAGGAGGGATCAAGAGAGACCTCAGTGGGCAGCTGGAGGCAGGACTCCATGATCCCTAGTGGACATGATAGTTGTGAGGGCCTGACTCCCCTGCCTCAGCGCGTGTCAACTTGGAAGGATCATAGGTATAGACTTAGCTGAGACTCCCACCCGAACCTCCTCCGCCAGTGCCCACTCCCCCACCCTCCCACCCTGCATGCGCTTCTGTGTGCACCACAGCCTGCCCTCCAACAGTGGGTTGATCCCTCAGAACCTCCTGCTACACCTGCTGCTTGCTGCTAGCTCCTCAGGCTGACTTCTGTCACTCAGGAGGACAGCAGCCCCAGCCTGTGGTCTCCCCTCTGCTGCTCTCAGCCTGCTCCAGCCACAGAGGCCTTCCCAGCTGTTTCTCAAACACACCAGGATGATCCCCACCCCCAGGACCTTTGCACTTGACACTCTCTCTGCCAGGAATCCCTCTCTCCCCAAACACCTGTGTAATTTACTCCTTCAGGGTTTTCCTCATAACCCAGTCAGTTTCCCTCACTGTGTCATTGCCATTTGGGCAGAGACTTCTCTCTGTGTGCCTGCAATCCCTCCAGAGCCTAGCAACATGTCTGCCATACAGTAGGTCTTCAGTCAATGATTGCTGAATGAATGAATGAATGAACGAATGAACGAACAAATGAAGGAAGACACATTGGGCTT
The DNA here is from genome assembly GCF_903995425.1 of Onychomys torridus. Lineage (NCBI taxonomy): Eukaryota > Metazoa > Chordata > Mammalia > Rodentia > Cricetidae > Onychomys > Onychomys torridus. Next base: position 44,315,804 of record NC_050460.1, read on the forward strand.
CCACAATTCATCTTGGGCACCCAAAGTGCACCCAGGGGCCATGAAGTTCAGGCTCACCTTCTGCATTTCTCTGCAAACACTGGGAACTTTTCACAGCACTCACCTGGCTCAGAGGTGCCCCCCCCCCCACTAAAACAGCAGCAGGGGAGGGGGAGGGTTTCCAGAGTCCCTCAGCCCCACCTTTCACTGGGTAAGTTCCTTTGGCACTGTTCCAGACTTTGGGTGAGGCCCCGCCCACAGCCACTCCATTTCCATGGTTACAGGCTGGGGTGACAGACACAGCTGTTGAAACCATTAACAAGAGACTTTGCACTGGGGAGGGGGGATGGGGTTAACTGTCAGGCTTTTCTTTTCTGCCCTAGTCTAGAAACTGGGCAGTTCCTGACATACTTGTCACACATCAGGCCCTGTGTGTGCAGTGACGGCCCTGCTCGGCATCCCAGATGACGGGGGAAAGTGACAGCAGCGGAGAGGCTCCAGCTGGGGAGAGGTGGAGGCTGGCATTTACATCACCAGGTCACTTCTGGCCACAGCTCTGCGGCTAGTGCTCACCACGCCTGCACTGTACTGTGCCTACTGGGTGGAGCTGGCTGCCCCTGCTGGGCCCGCTGTTAGCCTGACACAGCTGCACCCCAGCCCAGCCCAGCCCTGCCAACCTTGGGCAAGCCTTCTAAAGCGGATAAAGTAACAGCACCCCCCGGCGGCCTCCCCAAGGCTGTTGTAGGGGCCACGCCCACACATGCACATGCTCAAGAGACATTCACTGACTCACTCCCAGAGGAGGCTGCCCACCTAGCTCCCCTTTGCCAGAGCTGACCACCAACCACCTCCTGCCCACTCACTCCGACGGCTGCTCCACGTGGGCAGAGTGGGGGACTTGTGGCCAGCCGGGTGATCCCGCGCCCAGCCCCACGCTGTTACCTACCGTGTTCCGGATGCAGCAGGTGTAGGGCACCCCGCAGGCCAGGGGCCCGGGGGCACTGCAGTCGTGGTACTGGTTTTTGCTCCAGTCCCTGTAATCCTCTCCGCCACAGCACTTAAACTGGGGAGGAAAACACAAAGAAAGATCCACAGTCATTGCCAAGGCGGGGGTCAGAAGCAGGAGCACCGGCTAAGAGGATGCTGATGAGGTGTGTGTCTGTGTGTGTGTGTAGGGAGGGTGGGAGTACCGGGGTGGGGGTGGGAGTGGGAGTGTCGGGGTCGGGATGGGAGTGCCGGGTGGGGCAGGAGTACCAGGGTGAGGGTGGCAGTGCCCGGTCAGAGTGGGAGTGCCCAGATCAGAGAGGGGGTGCCAGGGCCTCATGAAATCATACTCTGTTAGGCCAGAGCTGTCAAGAAGTGGCATGACCATCCAAAAAGGGGTGAGCCCTCCACCCCGAAGAGGCATGCAAGGTAAGGCTGGACTCCTTCAACTGGACACGAGGTAGTGACTAGACACTGGAAAGGAAGTCTGTCCCTGGCAACTGGTCTGTATCTTCTCCTTCATCACCAAGCCCCTGGGGTAGGGGGGTGTCTAGCTGGAGAAGACAGCCTCAGAGGCCAGTCCAGGGGAAGCTCTGCTCCATCCTGACCTTGGAAACCTGAATAAACTACCCTAGGCTCTCCCCTTAGCCTCCCCCTCCCACCTCTCCCTTCTGTGCCAGGGCCAGCTTGGGGGGGAAGGGGGCAGGGATGGTGGCAGAGGACAGTTGTGCAGAGGGACTAGCTGGATGGCTTCCTCCTGGGCTCTGGACAGATGGACCTACTGGCCAGATGATGGGAGCCACAGCCAAGCATGCCGGCATGCCTAGAATCCCAGCAGGAGGAAGGGTCCAAGTTTGAAGCCAACCTGGGCTACAGAGTGAGTTCTAGGACAGCCTCGGCTACAGTATAAGGCTCAAAACAAAAACAAACACAAACAAACAAAAAGAACTATACCAGAACCACCTAAGGGAGGGGGCAACCAGGAAGGGGTGCTGTATACCTGAGCACAGGGAAGTGGGGGGAGGGGTGGCTTTGTGTTGGGAGGGCAGGAAAGACTGCTCAAAGGAGAGGGCATTTCATCTGAAATACAAACGAGGAAAAGACAGTGAACATGCATGTGCAAAGGCCCTGTGTAGAAGCGAGACTGTACTTGAGCAGCAGGTGGAAAAGCCAGTGAGCAGAGGGAATGAGGTTCAGGGAACAGAGGCCAAATGTGAAGAGACCCATCAGGCAGAGAAAACAGGGGTCTGGGACTGTGGTCCAGGAGTGGGGAGCTGAAGGACCGTGTGGTAGACACCAGTGGGCCCCCTTCTGAAATCTCCACAGTGCCCTGTCAGCTACTGGGACTTCCTTGGGATCCACGAATGCCTATGTGCAGTGTTGTACAGGGGACATTTATTCTGCTGCTGGACAGACACACATTCAAATTCTCATATCACCATTCCAGGGGTGTGACCATAGGCAAGGTGCTCAGCCTCTCTGGGCCTCAAAATCTTGTCTGCTAGAAAGAGCAATGCCAGCTCTGTGTGGCTGAACCACACTGTAAGAGAGGCTTTGCAGGAAGCATTCTTCACCAGGCCCAGTGAGCATTAGTCACCTCCTACCCCCTAAGGAGAAATGAAATCTCTGAGCCAGCTAAGGGCTGGTTCCAACAAAAGCATCTACCAGGAGAATGACTCGGCTCTCCCAGTCTGGGCTGGCAGGAAACACTCTCCCAGAAGCTGCACCTGTTTCTCCTACGGTGAGCACAGAGCCAAAGGCCTGTAGTAAGGCTGGGCCTCCTCTGAAGACTCCCACAGGGGACCAGGAACACTCAACTGCCAGGTGTGGGCGGGCCTGCGACCCTCCAACATCACTGTCCCCTGCTGTAGGATGACCTTCTGTATGCTGTGAATATGTGTTGCTGCCATTGGCTAATAAAGAAGTTGCTTTGGCCTATGGTAAGACAGGTTATAGGCAGGTGGGAAATCCAAGAGAGACACAGGAAGAAGAAAGGCAGAGTTGAGACAAACACTTAGGCCGCCAGGGGAACAAGATAGAATGGAACACAGGGAAAGCAACAAGACATGTGGCGATACATAGAATAATAGAAATGGGTTAATTTAATATGAAAGAACTAATAAATAATAAGCCTGCACCATAGGCCAAACAGTTTGTAATTAATATAAGCCTCTGTGTGTTTATTTGGGACTGAGTGGCTGCATGACATAGGAAAACTTCCATCTAAAATTGGCGCCCAACATGGGGGGGCAAGAATTTCCACATAAAACCTGAAAGATTAAGAAAAAAAGAAGAAGAAGAAGAAGAAGAAGAAAAAAGTTCTAAAACAGAGCCAAGAGCAGATTTCTGGTTCAGGTCTCATTACAGACCCAGTACAGAGATGTGTCCCCTGGCCTCAGTGGGCTTCAGCAGCAACAGCTCAGACTCCCACAGTCTCTCATGGGCCGTGATACAAAGAGGTTTCTCCCAGTCACTGCCTGCAGGCTTAAGAGCACAGCCATGGGCTTAAAAGCACAGGCATGCTACTTAATAGTGCTTCCCAGAATCAGGCAGGTAAGTGTGACTCATTGGTACCTGAGCCATGTTGAAAAACCAAGCAGGGCAGAGCCAGCAGCGGGGGCCACCCCAGTGAATGAGGGTGACCCCACTACACTGGCTCTGCTATAAGCATGTCAGAAAGAAGCCGAGGGAGTCTCAGCCACAGCGAGGGGAGAGACCAGAATTGGCCCCATGGCACAGACAAGAAACCTGCTCCTCAGGACAAAGAGGGAGGCAGGCAAGCCCCAGGAAAAGGTGGCCCTGCTGCAGCTGTGATTGTTGCAGCCACATACTGGGCTGGGCCTCAGGAGAAGGACAGTGTGTCCCAAGAGGACACACAATCACCATCACATTCAATTATGCGTCAGAGTGTTGGGAGGGGTTTTGTCCTGTGTCCAATGGAGGAAGCTGGGATTAGGAGAGAGTTTTCTCCCCACCTTTGCTGAAGGGAGCTCTCCACACTAGAGGGACTGGGTCTGGCAGACTGGACACTGGGGGAAGGTCAGCCAGTTCTGAGAGAAGGAGATCCCTGTCACCCAGGGGCTGGGTGGGTCCTGGGGCCCTGCAAAGTGGCCAGCGTGACATCTGGCCTTGTGAGTTGTTTCCCCTTGTTTGAAGGGTCATCCATAGTCCAGCCACCTGCATTGGGAATGGACAGGTCGCCTGGCCCTTCACCCCACTCTCTGGAACAGAGGCTCAGATCCGGGGCAAAGGTCCTGGAGGTACCCCTCTGACCCCACACTCCCCATGTCACCTTCTTCTGAACAAAGTCCATGATGTTCTTGAAGTCCAGGTCATCGTAGTAGTTCTCAATTCCCCTCCGAATGTTGTCATTCAGAAAGTCAATGGTCTATGCAGAAGGAAAAGGAGCACACATCAGAGGCTAGGTCCAGATCATTCTAGAAGTGCAGGTTAGCACAGAGGTGTGCCCAAGAGTTCCCATCTACTTGATTAGAAGGTCCCCTCCACTCCCTACCCTAAACACCTGAGACTGTCCAGCCCACAGATATTCCCCAGGCTTTCAAGGCCCAGGCCCTAAGAGACCAGCCTGCCATGTGGTGATATTGTGTTCCCCAAAATATTGTGCACCCTAATAAACTTATCTGGGGTCAGAGAACAGAACAGCCACTAGATACAGAGGCCAGAAAATGGTGGCACACATGCCTTTAATCCTATCACTTGGGAGGCAGAGATCCTGCCATCCAGATGGATCTCTGTGAGTTCAAGGCCACACTGGAAACAGCCAAGAATGTTGACACACGCCTTTAATCCCAGGAAGTGATGGCAGAAAGCAGAAAGGTATTTAAGGCGTGAGGACCAGGAACCAGAGCTGGTTAAGCTTTCAGGCTTTCAAGAAGCAGTTCAGCTGAGATCCATTTGGATAAGGACTCCAGTCTGAGGAAACAGGATCAGCTGAGGAAACAGGACCAGCTGAGGAATCGGCAAGGTGAGGTGGCTGTGGCTGGTTCTGTTTCTCTGATCTTCCAGCATTCACCCCAATACCAGGCTTCAGGTTTGTTTTTATTAATAAGACCTTGCTGGGCCTCGACCCTCCTGATTCCTGACATGTATTCTCTCCCCTGCCCAGCACCAGGCCTGAACTGGAATCTTCCTTTGGTCCCTCCTCCCTCTCATCACCCAACCTCTTGCTTTACCAAGATGGAAACCGAGACCCCAGGGGAAGAGGACTCTGGAGCAGCTGGGAGAAAGGTAGGATAGAGGGCAGACTTTGTCCTGGGTCACAGAGCAGGCTGGTCAGGACTGGAATCAGGTCCCCCAACCCCCTCCATGGGCCTCTCTTCATCACTTGGTACTCTGACCCTCAGGCCACACAGTCTCCTCCCAGCTTGGGCACGGTCAATCTCCACCCGGAAGAGCGCTGGAATGTCACCCTCTCCCAGTCACGCTGGACTCCCAGGATCAACAGCCGCTTGTTGTGCTGAGGTCCCAGGAATACAAAGACTCCACAGCGGGCAGGGCTGGGGTGGGAGAGCGGGCAGCCCAGCCACAGGCTTGCTGTGACAATCAAAGCTTTCAGAGCAGAGGCAGAGCACCAACAGAGCCTGGGCACAAAAGGGCATTCTTGGCTCTGGTACAGGACAGAGCAGCCAGACAATTCCTGGGGGAGGCACCGTGAGGTATACTGGGATGGCCAGGGCCAGCTTCTAGGCCCTGTTAGGGTTTAGTTTCCCTTTGGTGAACCAACCCTGGGGACCTTCCAGATTAGAGATGAAGCTAAGAGGGACCATCAAGGCTCGTGATTAGGGGCACAGACCCTGCTGCCTCAGGCCCCAGGCACTTCTTTGAATCTCCAAGCCTCCTCCTCTCATCCACAAAATAGGGAGACAAGTACAGTCAGCCTTCTGAGGGTGTCAGGGGTTTGAACCCCTGAAAGTGCTCATGAAATGCTGGACATACGGTAGGTCCCAGGAACTCAGATGTCTCTGCATGTGGGGAACAGATCCCTCAGGGTGCCACTTCCTACTGTCACAGAGGAAGCTCAGTCCCCAGGGGACTGCCAAGGCCCACTGCTTGCCCAAAGGACCGCCTGCCAGAGCAGTAGCCTCTAGGACGAGCATTCTGGAGCTTAGACGAGACACTTGCCGTTCTGAGATCAATATACCTTATCCAAGGTCCCCCAGCTGACCAAGATGCCAGACCACCAGCAGTCTGACATACTCCATGTCCCAAGCTAAGAAGCCTAGGCTCAGGTGTGACTGCCTCTTCCTGAGATGCACACTCCTTAAAGTGAGGTGAGGACAGAGCCTGACTTGAGGGCCTGGAAGACCTCCCCTCCCCCCCACCTCTGATGATGACCAGCAGCAGCGTGGACCCTAAGAGGAAAGGGAAGAAGCCACAGGCTTCTATGAGAGGAAATGTCACCAGCACACAGCCCTTCGTGGGTCTGGCACTGGATCCCAGGGTAGGGGTTGAGTGGACCATCTGCCTGTTAGCTGCCCTGCGTAGGCAGAACAAGGAGCAACCAAATCTTAGCCTGACCTCTCATCTAACCTCGCCTGCCTGTTCCTCTAGGGGATGCAATGACAGGCCAGCTGGCTGGGATGGGGTAGGGATGAATAAGAAATAGGACACCAGGGCGAGGTCTGTCTGCCACCCGAGGGGGCAAGGGAATGAGCTCACAGGCCTGAATGATGCACTTCAGGGCTTCATTGGTTGAGCTAGGCATGTGGGTGACACCAGGGTTAGGGACTTGTCTAGGCCATGAAGATGGAAATGTGATGTGAACAGCTTCTTTCCACTCTCCAGGCACTGGGGACACAGAGCTGACTCACCATGGCCCTCCCTTCCTACCTCAGTGTTCTAGATCTCCCTGGAGTCCCTTCCCTCAGGGCAGGCCATGGGGTAGATGAGGGCAGGAGGCACAATGGCCAGGGTAGGCTGGTAGCCTGTGGGGTCTTCTTTCTATCTATCTATCTATCTATCTATCTATCTATCTATCTATCTATCTATCTATCTATCTATCTATCTATCTATCTATCTCATGTGTTCTCCCTCTCCCGCTAAGTCTTGTTAGTATCTGAGGTATGTGCTGGCCCCATCAAGACAGACCAACAGACCAGGAAACCCTATATACCCATATGAGGACCATCTTTCCATCCAGGAAGCTGCACTAACCCCTGTTAGAGGGGAAGGTGCTGCAGGGAACCTCCCTGACCAGACACGGGGAGCAGATAGTCCTAGTCCCGGGCCTGGCCAGCTCAATGAGATGGTTCTTGGAGTTGTTTTAGCTGCTGCAAACCTGCACTGCTCCTGGAATTGTGAGTGTGATATGTTTCCTGGGAACATGAACAGGATACAGAGGTGGCCCCTAGGCTATGGCCATTGAAAAGGGGTGGGGGAAGTAATAAATTCCCATGATGCACTCAGGTGGTGCTGTTTCCAAGTCATAAAGTGCTTGTTAGTGTTCACGGCTTTCATCACGCATGATTCAAGAGAGTTGGAGTCAGTCAGAGAGGGGACAGGGTACGGAAGAGGGAACTCGAGCTTCTGTAGCTGCTCCCAGAGGCCAGCCACACCACTGTCATCACATCCAGCTCTCAACCAGGTCACACCAACAGGAGCAACTTCAACCAGCAAGCTGCCTTTCACCAGGGCTGGCACATACCACAGAGGGGCACATGACCCAGAGCAAGCAAACATCAGAGGCCACGTGACTTTCAAAGTGTGTTAAGCCATCAGATAAAGTCATGCAGACCTATCCTTTCCAGAATTTTCCTTTAGATCTAGATTTCTAGCCTTGGATGCCTCTGCCTCACCCCAGAGAAGTCCTGGACTAGTTTAAATGGATGGAGGCATGCGGTGCAGCTCCCTGTGCAGGGGACAAGTGTGAAGGATCCCAAGAGCATCCCACGGGCTGGCTGCTCAAGGATGATCCAGCCCCTCTAGGGATAAAATTGCTCTGGCCCCTCTGTAGGCTACCCAAAGTTTCTGTCACTTTCTAGACAGCTCCTGAGACCTCAGGCAGTTGTATACACATCCAGGTGCTTAGCCAAGGGGACTGTGGATCCACCAGCTTTGTCCTGCCCCCGACTTCAAGATATCCTAGGTGCCAGCTGGTATGCTATGCCAGGATAAGATAACCAAGGTGGTGCTGCCTGCCAGTCTCTGGCCTGGCATCAGGAATGACCAAGGCATCCTCTGATCAAGACAGAAAGCCATCTAAAGTCACCTTGTTCTGCTGGGAGGGGTGGTAGGGAGCCTGGGAGAGAAGTACAGACCAGCCAGCTATAGCTCAAGCCCCTCCGGTGTTTCTGCTCAGTTTTGCCACCTCTGACACCCCTGATGCCCTCTTGGTGGAACCTGGAGCAAGCTAGGACAACATTAAGTGCGGAGAATACAGCTCAGGTTGTGCGGTCACCAAGTCCCCTCCCTACGCCCAGGGTCAAAGCACTGAACATTTTTTCCTGCAGACCCCACTTTGACTCCTTAGCACACATATGCACAGACTAGGAGCCGAGGCACTCTGATCTTCGGGTCCCCCTGTGTGCAGATATCTCATCTGGCTCAAGGACAGTTTCTTCTCAAATCCCAGCATCTACCTATCACTAACTGGCCTTGGCAGCTCCCTGCGAGCCTGGCCTGGTGACTAGTTCTCAGGTGTCACACAAAGCAGACTCTCAGAATTAACAGGCAGCCTACTGTGCTGGACACCGAACTTGTTCTACAATGGCTAAAGAAATCTGCCTTCTCCTGAGGAAGCCGTTGACTTGGGCACTCCCTCCTCTTTTCTTCCTCCTCCTCCTCCTCTTCCTCCCCCTCCTCTTCCCTATTCCCTCCTTGGCACCCAACCCTCCCCCACCCAGCACCCTCTCCTTCCCCCGTGCTCAGTACTGGCCTGGCTCCTGTCTTATGAAATCGTATGCAGTGGAGCCAAAGGCATACTGGTTGATTTTGTTGTTGCTGCTATTTCTGTTGCTTAATGTAGCATTCCCCGCCACCACCACAAAAAAAAGAAAAAAAAAAAAAAAAAAGAAAGAAAGAAAGAAAAAAGAAAAGAAAAACTCAGGAGCTAGAGGAAAAAAAAATAGATTGAGAATAAATCAACCCAATCCACTCTGGTTTGTTTCTCCAGATCTTTTTTCTTTTCTTTTTTTCTTTTTGAAATAAGGAATTACTATGTAACCTACATAAACTTCAAAGTTGCAATCCACCAGCCTCAGCCTGCAGAAGGTCAGAGATTATAGGTGTGAGCCACCATGTCTGCTGTGTTCTAACAACTTTAAGTGTTATAATGACTAGATTGTGATTTTTTTTTTTTTTTTTTTTGAGATAGGGTCTTGCTATATACCCGTGGCTAGCCTGGAACACACTATGTAGCTCAGGTTGGCCTCAAAGCCTCAATGATCCACCTGCTTCAGTCTCCCCAGTTGTGGGACTACAGGCGTGTGTCACTATTTTAGATGTTTACTTTTTTTTGTTCTTGCTTCCTTGCTCATGACCCATTCCCCAAGGCAGGCAGGAAAACAACAACAACAACAACAACAACAAACCCTAGCTCTGTTTCCCAAGGAAGGTTTCAAAAGTGGTCATCTTCCCCACGCTGGGGGCCACAGAGATTAGCTCTGAGCCGTCCTCATCTGGTAAGGTCATTCTGTGGCAAACCCACCAAAGGATGCTGAAGAATCCTCAGCCATGCCTCCACAGTGGTCTCCATGACAACCCAAAGGGACAGTTTAGAGAACTGAACATAGGGTTGGTCCTATAGGGGAAGACTGGGGGAGATGCTGGGAGCTAGGGCAGCCTTCTCCCAAACATCTCTTCAGCATTGTCCTTTGGAATCACTTTGGCATGGTCTGTTATTAATTGTTTTGATTTTTGAGACAGAGTTTCTCTATGTAGCTTTGGCTGTTCTGGAACCCATTATGCAAAACAGGCTGGTCTTGAACTCACAGATCCACTTGCCTCTACGCTACCACACTTGGCCTTTGGCGTGTTTTGTTTAGTTGTGAGACAGGGTTTCAAGTAGCTGAGGTAGCCTGAAATTTACCAAGGAGTTGAGGGATAGCCTTGAACTCCCTCACACACTAGGATAGCCTTGAACTGCCCCCCAATACTATGAAGCACATATTTCATGGGCCATGGGGCTCATAGGGTGTGGTGATAACTGGAAAGTCATTCCTGACCCAGGCCTTGGCTTCTCGAGCTGTGAGGACTGGAGGTCCCAAGAGGCTCCCAAGGCAGTGGCCTTCACTTAGCTCACCACCCTCATTTAAAAGAGGGAAGTGATGTCATGGCCATGGCTGACCTACACAGCATTCAGAAATGACAAATTTGACAGCCTTGAACAGGCATACTAGAAGCAGGACTTGCTCACTTAGAAGGGACAGGTTTATTAAAGCCGTGACTGATACTGACCATGAGCCGGCCCTGGGGCTCAGCCAGGAAAGTCCTAACCTAGACCCCTGCAAATCTACTGGCCCACTGAGAGCCTTGCTGACCACAGAAGAGCATACCCATATACAACTGGACTGAATACCTCTCTCTACCCGAGACTGCTGGGAAGTGAACCAGTACCAGCTCAGAATAGATGGACTGAAAAGTGGAAAGAAAAAAAAAAGCTAGAGGGACCTGGGGTGTGGTGGCACATATCTGTAATCCCAGCACTTGGGAGATGCAGGCAGTAGGCTCAAGATCATCCTTGCTATTCAGGTAGTTTGAGGCCACCAGACTATGGAGACCCTGTCTCAGAAAACAAAACATGCACACACACACACACACACACACACACACACACACACACACACACACACAGAGAGAGAGAGAGAGAGAGAGAGAGAGAGAGAGAGAGAGAGAGAGAGAGAGAGAGAGAGAGAGATCTTTCTGTTCTTGGAAGGAAGTGTTTCTTCATCTCTCTGGGCATTGATAATTCTCCCCTGAACCTCTTCAGTGGAAACTGGCCCTCTCCCCTGAATGTCTTCAAACTCATCCATTAGGAAGCTGACCCTGAGGTCCTAGGTAGGTTACACTTGTTTAGGAGTGGGTCTCACTGTTCATGTTCCCTCCTGGGTCAGAACACCACCATGCCAATGCAGGATGGAGTAGGGATAAGACATAATGTTCTCTGAGGGTTTGGGACAGTAATTGGTGACTTGGGATCAACTCCCAACAAGTTACACGATTCAGCAACAGCCCTTGAGGCACAGTCTTGTTTTGAAACAGGGTCTCTTTACATAGTCCCAGCTGTCCTGGAACTGGCTAGACCATGCAGACCAGGCTGGCCTTGAACTCACAGAGATCTGCCCACCTCTACCTCCTGATGAGACATAATCTTAACAGTACCTGGAAGGCCGGGGACCAAGCCCTACCTATAACACAGAAGGAGGCAGCGGAGGAAGATCACAGGAGAAAAGCCAAAGCTTGGTGTGCAGCTCAGTGGTAGAAAGCTTGTCTAGTGTGTGCAGCCCCTGGGTTCCACCCCAGCATCCCAAGAAAAAGAGGCTACCCTGAGCCGGAAGCCAGCTCTCCACCATCGCTAATGGGATCTCGGACAAGAGATGCTGAGGAGGGTCTAGTGTACGCCTGAGCCATGCCCTGTTCATCACATTCACCCTAAACTCTGGGAGTGAGTACTCAGGGTCAGCGAAGCCACGTGACCGGACCAAGGCCCTACAGCTCGTGTGAGGCACCTGAATGTGGACTGCAGTGAAGGCACTGGGGACCTGGAGCCGTGAGACCTGTGCGGGTCTGTTAGGTCCTCATTCCGAGGACACTGCTGGGCCTTGGGTGCCAGGCATCACTCACTCAACCTGTCCTTCCCCTCAGTCCTGTATGCAGTACAATGGCCCAGAACATACATCAAATCCCTTTATGTCAGACCTGGGGACATTTGCCTCCACTTCCGTTCCTTTCCCTCTGGATGACTGTCCCATGTCACCCTTACTTCCTGTCTGTCTGTTCTCCACTTGGCAGCTAGAGCGAGACATGAGTCAGGTTATGTCCTTCCCTGCACACAGCTTTCTAACAGCTCACTGCCTTCAAAGTCACCTAGGACACCTAACCCATAGCCTCCGAAGACCTACCTACTCCCCATGCCAGCCTTCTAACCCTCTTTCCAGCCTTCTCCCCGCTGCACCTTACCCCACAGGCCAAGCAGACACCAATCCACGCTGTTCTGCTGGCCCGCCCAGTGGTTCCTCCTGCCTCGGCCTACTCAGCCCCTTCCCATGCATGATACAGTGCTGCATGGTCTGGATTATCCAAGGTCACCCAACTTCATTTTCTTAGTCACTTCCAAGAAACCATCTATCTACCCTGGCTGGCAGCACCCTGGGTAAAGCCCAAGACACACACAGTAGGTGCTCAATACACGCATGGCTGATGATGAACCCACAGGCCTACCTGGTTCCGGAAGATCAATGCCACTATGCCGCCAATAAGCTCCATTATGAGGCAGATCCCCAGGATATACATAAACTGGAAAACAAGATTCAGAGGTTCAGGGGAATCGCGGGGTGGTGGTGGGGAACAGAGAGAAGGCTCAAAAGATTCCTCGCCTGCGCTAAGATCAAGCATAATAAGGTGGTAGTCTTCCCTGAATGGACCTTGCCACCCCTCCTAGAGAACACAGGACTATGTTCAAGAATGTTTGAATCTAGAGAGTGGCTGAGCTGCTCCAGGGAGACACTCCTCATATTTGTCCCTCAATGGCAGCTAGATGAACAGTAGGCTCCTTCCCCATTTAGAGTGCCCCCCCCCCCCCCCCCGCCACCGCCTCTAACACAGCCAGAGGGGGCAGGCCTAGGTAGCACTTCCAATCCCTGCGTCTCCACGGCCCCCAAACAGCTCAGAAGGGCTTCCTACTCAACCAAGTAGGGAAGGAGGGCCTGAAGTTTGGAGTTCACACACTTCATCCCCTTATCCGAGGAAAGATATTGACCAAATTGATGCTAGCAACTTCCAGCCTTGGGCAGTCCCAAGAGCCTGCATGTGTGTGACTCTAAAGCTACCCCATCAGAGGGATGCTGGGGGCTGTGAGGTGAAGACACACATGCATCAGAGGACAGGGGCCTTCACACCCAGTGTCCCCAGCATTGGGGTGGCATCCCTCAGCTAAAGACAGGGGCTGTGTTGACAACATCGCTCCACCTGATGGTCATGTGATCTGAGCCAGGCACTCCAGTGTACTGGGACTCTGGCCAGAGTGTCCAAGAAATACACCCTGGACTCAAAAGCAATAAAGATTCTGTGCCTGAAGATGGAAAGCAGGAGCAGTCCTGCTGGGGGTGGAGAAATAGACCGCCCAGCCTTGCCTGGTGGTGCCGTGAGGATCCTTGGCCCCCACAGGTTTGCTGGCTGCGTGAGCTGAAGATTCATCATCCCATCCCCCGGCTTTGCTTGCTCTTAGCTGACTGTCACAGACAGCTGGGAATTACAGAGACCATAGCATCTCGGGAACAGCAGTATCCAAGTCAGATGTACATACGTGCTGTTGTGAGGTAGCTGGGGCGGACCCAGACCATTGTGCCACAGTGGCTGATTCAGGAAATGTTCTGGGGCAGCTGGATTGTGTGAAAGACCGGCTGGGGCAGAGTGACGGGCTCTTCTGCTTTCTTAGAGGCACCAAGAACCACTCCCTCCATCCTAGGGCTGGGAGGAAGCACTTACCGACTGGAGAAGGCACAGGTTGTCCCGGAGAGAAGCTAGCACCCCGATGAAGGAGACAATGAACATGACCACCCCCAGGAGGATGAGGATGATGGCCGGGGCCAGGAAGGCGCTCTCGAGGGTTTTGTATTTCTGCCTCTCGACCTCTGCGTAGATCCCCACTGACAGGACCAGGCCCCCAATCAGCTGCACAAAAAAAAAAAAAGAGGAAGGTGAGGGACTGCGGAGATGCAATGCTTCAGTTGGAGCGTGCTTGCCTAGCATGAAGGAGGCCCTCCCTAGGTTTGACCCACTACAGAACATAACCAGGGGCAGTGGTGCACACCTATAACCCAAGCATGTAGAAAGTTGGGTCAGACAGTTCAGAAGTTCCTAGTCCCCATACAGGAAGTTTGGGGACAGCTTGGCTACATGCAACCCTGTCTTTAATAGGGGGGTGGGGCAGGGAGGAGGAAGATGTCAGGCAGCTACTTGACTTGACTCAAAAGATCTCTCTGGAACTGTGGTACCAGTCACAAGACATGGGCCGCCCAAGGAACTGCACACGAGAGCCGATGTTGTAGGCTCCACTCTGTTTCCCCACAAATCAGTGCCTCAGGATGTGACTATATTTAGAGTTGGGCCTTGAAGGTAGTAATTAAGTTACAATGAGATCATCATGAAGGTGGCTCTAATCCACTACAAGTGCTGTCCTTGGAAGAATGAGTTGATTACAGGCTGGGAGGATTGCCTAGAACGCGGATGCCCTGGGTTCAATTCCCAGCTCCACATAAACCAGCTGGCAGTTCAGCACTTGAAAGGAGAAAGCAGGAGAACTGGGGTTTGAGGACATCTCTGGCTACTACATGCACGTTTGAGGCCAGCCTGGGATGCATAAGATCCTGTTTGAAAAGAAGGGAGAAGAAAGATGGCACCAGAGACGCACAGGAGGAAGAAGCCGGCCATCCTTAAGACAAGGAGAGGGCCTGGAAGAGAACTCTGTCAACAACTCGATCTTCTGAGGCGTCGACCCACCAAGGTATGAGGGGGAAAAAAAATCTGTGGTAGTGTGTTATAACAGCCCCTGAAGACTGGCACCAAGTGTAGCAGGACAGTGCTGGTGGACCAAGGAAATGCCATTTCCTGCGGCGTCAGAGAACGTGGATTTGTCTCAGCTCTGGGACAGTGGCCGGGAATCTACATTCTCATCTGTATAATGGGTATGAACACACTCCTGCTCACCCCACAGCTTTCTGAAAGGTTTTCATGAGATAATAAAGATGAGCATTCTAGAAACTTGGGGGCACAGGGTCACTGTCAAGCATACTCAACAGGCTCGCCACTCCGGGGATACTTTCCAGCTGCTCAGTGAGCAGACACTTCACTCAGTCTCATAAACAAGGAATTTCCCTTCTGAATGACCACAGAGAAGGCCGAATGTCAGGACAGCGGAGATTTCTAAGGCATCTAAGTGTGATCTCCCTTTCTTGGCATTTTAACACTGAGACATGGTATGTACTTAGCCACATGGTGTAACTTCCCACCAGGAGAACCCAGGCTCCTCATGGCTGTCAATCACACACGGGCTCACCCCATGGCCTTCTGCTCCCCTTTGGCAGAACATGCTTTTCCCCTGACATTCTATAGCACAGTCCCCCAGATCCTTTGTGTGTGTTCAGTTATCACCAGCTCCATGAAGCCTTGTGGGGCCACATTATTAAAAACTGGAGGGGTTGGGGATTTAGCTCAGTGGTAGAGCACTTGCCAAGGCCCTGGGTTCTGTCCTCAGCTAAAAAAAAAAAACAAAAAAAAAACAAAAAAAAAAAAACTGGAAATCCCCGATTGTTATAGTCTACATGCTTGTAATTTTCACCTCTCGGGGGTCTAAAGTGGAAGAACTAGGAATTCCAGGCCTGCTTGGGCTACATTAGAGACTCACATATTCTCTCTCTGTCTCTCTCTCTCTCTGTCTCTCTGTCTCTCTCTCTCTCTCTCTCTCTCTCTCACACACACACACACACACAAACTAATAAAAAATATTCTTTAATGATGGAGCGGGGATCCCTCCCCATGAAACTCCTTATATCTTTTTTCCTGATTTATTTTTCCCCTTTGTGCTTCTTAGTATGTTGGAAGGGGGTGTTTAACTTGTTTGTTTTGTTGATATAGGGTCTCATGTAGCCCAGGCTGGTCTTGAACTTGCTGTGTGGCCCAGGGTGACCTTAAACTGTAATCTTCTTGCCTCTGTGTCCCAAGTACTGGGATTACAGCATGCACCGCAACTCTGGGATTTGTACTTATTGGTATGAAATATACATTATTTTTTAATTTGTTTTATATTTATTTGTTTATTTGGGGATGAGAAACATGTGGAAGTCACAAGACTGGACTCAGATAACTCAGGTTTTTACCCAGTGAGCTATCTCATCATTGGCCTTTATTTTTCTTTTTTAACTGTTTATTCCCATGACCCCCTAGACATATCTCCAGGACAGGTAGTCTTTTGACAGTTCAGGGCACCCCTGTCACCCTGGCAGTCCTGATACTAAAGAAATCTGGCCAGCATTGATACCCTGTGTCTGCTGAAGAAGCCTGGGCTGCAATTTCCCACAGATCTCAAGGTTTGGATTAGACATCGCTTTCCCCAAGTCTGTCCAAGCAAGGATTCTGGCATCAGGGCTCTGCATTCTGGAGGGCAGGAGAAAGGACATTAGATCTATAGACTTCTCCAGTCCACAGAAAGCATGGAGGAGTAGCAGAAGCCACGTCCAAAGCAAGAGAAGTGAGGGACAGTATTGACTGTGTTGGTGAGCTATGCTGGGGACTGGGCAAGCCCAGGGGCCACATCTAGAGAACACAGAGGCTGCCTTGACTGACTTCCAGCCTTTCAGTGGCCATAAGAGGCTCCTCACAGACCATCGTATCACAGACCAAGGCTATCTATGGAAAGGGAAGTGCCTGCTTCCGCCTGAGCACTGAAAAGTGGCAGGGATACCAGGAGTCACACCGACTAGACACAGAAACAGCTGAAAGCATTACCAGGAAACCAGGTCTCTTGGACCCAGCGTCCTCTTAGATATTAAGCTGAGTCTTCCTGGTTTGCAAAGACAGCTGAGACCCACCTCCTGGTCTAAAAAGAAAGTCTTTCCAGTACGTACGCATGACCAGGAGGCTAATGGCATGGACAGAATCAGCCAGCAGCTCCGTACGAACAAGTTGGCCAAAGCAGAGAAACTGTAGGCAAAGGGATCAAAATTACCATTTAGGCAACAGATGTAACACAGACAGACAGACAGACAGGCAGGCAGACACACACACACACACACACACACACACACACACACACACACACACACATCCTACCTCCCTATAAGAAAATGGCATCCACTGAAATAAACTATACCCTTGATAGAGAAAGAGTAACTATAGGCTATCTGGTGAGAGGCACTATAAAACCCAGAGCATGGTTTAAGCAAGACTGGCCTCAGCAACCAGGGTTCTCTGAGACATACAGTGGGCAGACATTAAAAAGCCAATTCATAGCCAGGCGGTGGTGGCGCACTCCTGTAATCCCAGCACTCGGGAGGCAGAGGCAGGCGGATCTCTGTGAGTTCGAGGCCAGCCTGGTCTACAAAGCGAGTTCCAGGAAAAGGTGCAAAACTACACAGAGAAATCCTGTCTCAAAAAACAAAATAAAAAAACCCAAAAACCAAAAAAAGCCAATTTGTACGATGCTGGGAATAGTCACACACCCTTAATCCCAGCACCTGGGAGGCAGAGGCTAGTGGATCTCTGTGAGTTTAAAAAGGCCAACCCAGTCTACAGAGGTAGTTCCAGGGCAGCCAAGGCTACAAAGAAACCCTGTCTCAAAAAAAAAAAAAAAAAAAAAAGAGTCTGAAGTGTTTGGTGAGCACCTGCCTAAAAGCCAGGTCCCCTTCTGACTCCATGCCCAAGGGTTGCTCACAGCATCCTAGCTCTGCATGGGTTAGCTCTGGATGGGTCAGCTCTAGATGGGTCAGCTCTAGATGGGTTAGCCCTGGATGGGTCAGCCCTGGAGGGTCAGCCCTGACACACCTGCAGCTTGGCACAGTCATGACAGGGACCATGGCAGCAGTCAGGCAGGCATGGTGCTGGAGCAGTAGCTGAGAGCTTACATCTTATCCACAAGTGCTGACAGAAAGAGTGAGGCTAGGCCTAGCATGGGCTTTCGAAACCTCAAAGCCCACCCCCAGTGACATGCCTCCTAATCCTTCCCAAACAGTTCACCAACTGGGGATCAAACATTCAAACCACCACAAATGATGACATTCCTCAGAGCACAGTTGTCAGAGCCCAGGCACGGAAGGAATCAAATATTTGGGACACAGGTTCTTGCCAGCAGGAGGGGTGGGGCTTTATCTCATCCTTTGGTGAAAAGTTTGACCCTCACCCTGTCCCTGAACTGTACAGCTCATCTACTTTAATGTTTCCAGAATTGATTCCATATGTTCTTGGAAGTTGTAGACATCCTGTTGTTAAAAGTTCCTCTTTCCGCCAGGAAGGGCTCTAGGCCGTGATCTCTCCCCTCTGTCCGCTACCCTCCTACCCAGTCCCAGCCCTCAGGCCTGTCCCCACCCCTCCCTCCTGCATAAGCCTCTGCTCAACCTTTAAATCTATCCCTTAAATCCCAGAGCTATGGGACAATTTCAGACAGAGCCAATCTCAGCCCTCTGCAGATGGACGATGGGTGGATTCTTTTATTTTTACAAGCTCCCTGGAGCCCTGGGACCACTCCAGGACAGTCTTGCTGGCAGTAAACCAACCTCTTCTTGGTCTCACCACATTTCCCCATCAGACGTCATTACCATTTCCTTGCCAGTCTAGCCGGTAGCACCAGCTCTAGCCACCAAAGCCTGGGCAAAGCTGCCCCAGCGGATGCCAAAGCCCAGGCCTCCGGACTCCCTCACCATCACGCACCAAACCATCATAGGCCCATCTCTCCTGGTCAGCCAAAGATGGTGTCATCCTTCACATGGTCGCCACCCTGGCACAGGCTAACCCGGGCTCCTCCCACAGGTGTCCGGAGCAGCGCTGTTCATGGCGAGAAGCAGGCATGAATCTTCCCAGGAACTTAAAACTTTCCAAGTGATATTTACATCTCTGATGACATCGATTTATCCATCTGGTTATTGGTCAACGCCAGCGGGCAATCTGGTCCGCTCCTTCGCTAATTATAGCCCTGCCCCAGGCAGCCAGCCACTCCAACCCCAGTGCAGGAAGCAAACGGCCCATTTGTCAACCGGGACAACTTCAGCTAAACAGGCACAAGGATAGGAGCACAGGCCATGCCCATTTGGGGACACGGTGGGGAAAAAAACATACTGCCTGCAGTCTGCGGGCCAGGCCTCAGACTGTGAGACCAGGCTGCCTCTTTGCCCTTCTGTGGAGGAGCCCTGTTGTTCAGCGTGAACTGGGTCCTTTCAGAATCGGCCTGGCACTCAGCTTTCTTGTGGGCAGAGACAGGCCCAGCTGTTGGAAGCTGCTGGGAAACAAGTCATCTTGTGTGATGCCCCAGCACCTGCATGTCCTCAGTATGTGTCTGCTTTTGCCTGGCTGGCTCACCACCAGCTGGAAGAGCTTTCCACTTAGAGAGGTCCATTTCCAATCCTAAAGCACATAACAGGCTCCTGCTGTGTTCCAGGCACTCTGTTAGGCTCCACGAGGGCACAAGGAATCCAAATCAGATAGGGAGCAAGACTGGGATGGGGGAGGAAAGGGGGAGGGAAAGAAAATGTCTGCCCTGTGGATGGATTCAGGGAGTCTTTGAACTCGGGGTACAGGGAAAAGTCAAGTCTTTCTTTTTTCCAACCAACCAAGTATCCCTTAGAGGCCCAAGTCTTGCTCCCTGGGATGGAGCTGCTGAGGGCTGGTGGAGCCTTGAGGAGGTGGGCCAAATCAGAAGTCTTTCTTTATTCAGCTCACTGGGGGCACGCCCTTGAAGGGAACAATTGACCCCTAGCCTCTTCCTCTTCCTCTTTGCTACTTCCCTGGCCACAAGGTGCATGGCTTCTCTCTACCTTGTGCTTGCTCCATGAAGGACTGCCTCATCTTAGGCCCCAAAGCAACTGAGCCAAGAGATCATGGCGTGGAACTCCTGACACAGTGAGCCCAAATGAACCTTTCCTCTTTACAAGGTGATTGGCTCAGGTAACTTGTTAGAGTACCACAGCACTGACTAATACTGCTTCTAACTGGAGTATCCTCTGCAGTCTTACAAATGGAGGCATCTTACAGTATCAGTGACTGTCACTGATGGAATACAGCGTGTCTCCCCTGGCTTCTATGCCAGGCTCCCTTCCATAGGGGACAGGAAGGAGCAGTTAGAGAAAGGGATCAGGAACTGGCAATTCTGGGCCTGCCCTGGCCATGGAATATCCTCACTTTGGGCCTTGTTACTTACCTGTCAAAGAGGGGGGGAAAAGCCACAAACAGCATTTTTTAAAAATTTTAATGTATTTATGTGTTGTGTCTACATGTGTGTCTGTGTGCCACCTATGTGCCTGGTGCCCAAGGAGGCCAGAAGAGGGAGTCAAAAGCCCCAAAAAACTGGAGTTATAGGTGGCTGTGAGCTGCCATGTGAGTACAAGCAATCAATCAAACCTGGGTTCTCTACAGGAGCAGCCAGTGCACTTAACCACTGATCCATCTCTCCAGCCTCTTATTTTATTTTATTATTTTATATTTTATTTTATTATTTTATTTTATTTTATTGAAGGGTCTCATGGCCCAGGCTGGTCTAGTACTAACAACATAGCTGAGGATAACCTTGAACTCCTGTTACCAGTGGTTAATGTCTAGATTACGTGTTTCTGGGTTCTCAGTGTCTTAATCAAATAATTAAAATAAAAGCAAAAACAGACTGCAAAGAAGCAAGGAATTGTCATTCAAAAGCAAAGTGATAGAGCAGACGAGGTATGCTGTCGCGTTTCACCGTGGGCACTCAAAGGCCCTGGCTTTCTTTTGAGGCTTCCTTTGATGGGGTCCAAGAGAAGAAGTTTAGTTGCTAAGAGGAGCAGCCCATGTAGTCTTCTCTTTTGACTGACAGGCTTGGGTTATAATGCCTTTGCTGACTGCACATGGCCCTTTCCACGACACATCTGATTTTAATCATATGCACATCCAAATATGCTAATAAGCATGAGATGGTCAATAGGGGATTCTCCTAAGAGTTCCTTAGGAGAACACAGTTTGACTCACCGTGAATGCACCCAAAACTAGTTCAGACCAGATCCACACCACACCACACCACACCCCCGTGCCCCACCCCCACATCCCCTTAACTAGATAGGTAAGTAGAAACTCTTCTCAAAGGGGCAGTTACTGCTGACTAGCAGGGATGGAGAAACCCATTTCACTGTGTGGGCAGTTCCATGCAGGTGAGGGTCCTGGTAACCAAGCTAGTCCCCATGCTAGCCTGCCTCCCTTTTATCGTCCTGCCTCCACCTTGCCAGGGCTGGAATCACAGGCATTTACAACTGCCTGCCTTGTGCATTCTCTTTGTGTCCACCTTATTTAAGGGCTCTTTTCCTCCCTCGGGCTTTCCTACACTAGAGAAAGACTTCAGGGGGTATTTTGTAGCCTTCCTGAGTTGGCCCATGGGTGGGAGCTGTGGCCTTCGCAAAACATGCGGAGTGCACATCTAGGAAGCAGGGTACACATCCTTATCTAACCTCCTGTTGGCAGAAAGCTGATTCCGAAGACTCCCCACAGCACAGGGTGCATTCCAGAGAGTGAGGGAGCTAAGCTGGGAGGTTTGTAAAACCAGTTCTTCAGTCTAGCCAGGGCGAAGTGGAATTTTTAATCACGATCCGCCATCGACAGACAACTAAGTGCAGCCAGGATGGGCAGGTGGGAGTCGCAGGACCCACCAGGATACTGAGACAAGACACAGCAATTTGTTCTTCCTTGGGGAGTCCAGGGAGGGTCCACTGGAGTAAGCCTGGAAGGAGACACTGAGTTTGACAACAGTTTTGTACCTGGGAGGGATAAGTCTGAGAGAGGACACAGCATGAGATGCTCCTCTCTCTGCCTGAAGACTCTGTAGTCCCCTTTCTGGACGGGAGCCCTGGAGGCTTGTGGATGAGAGTGACTCACTCACCCTGAACGTGAAAATCATGGAAATGGTTATGGGAAGCGGTGGGGGAGGGGCAGAGTAAGTCACCTCCCTGTATGCTGTGTGTCTGTATGTTGTGTGTCGTCCCCCCCCCCCCCCCCCCCCCCCCCCCCCCCCCCCCGTTCCTTTTTCTGCCCTCTCCAGCCCTCCGCCTGCCTCCCTGGAAGGGTCCCCATGGTCCTGGATAATGGTGGCTGCCAAGAACCCACTTCCTCTCTGCCTTGATAGCTCATTGTCATGAAGCCAAGAGAGCAGAAGGTCATGCTCCCTGGAGTGTACCTTGGACATCAGGCCCTGGGGACTGAAAGTCCCCCACTCAGGCCACTGCAGGAGCATGCCAGGTGCAGGACCAGAGCTATACTGATGGTAGGAAAAGGAATGGAGAATTCTGGGATAGGAGTGTGGAGACTCCAGGGATGAGAACCTTTTAGGATGGGGGTACCTCACAGACACACCCTTGGGCCAAACCACTGCGACTCAACCTTCTTCCTTCCCACCCAACCCACAACTACCTTCCCCTCCAGCCCAGGGCACCCAGGCAGCCAGAAACAGAAAATAGTCAACATAAGTTACAGATGTAGCTCAGTTGGCAGAATGCTTGCCTAAGCATGCATGAAGCCCTGGGTTCGGTCTCCACCCCTGCCAAGTGAGTATCAGAAGTTCAAGACTAGCCTGGCCTTTTCTGGAAAATAAAAAAATTAAAAAAAAAAAAAAAAAACAACCATACTTTTTTGCTCAGCTCTGAGCTCTCCTCCCCTGGGAATGCTTCTTAGTTCACTGGGTAAAAGGGATCTCTCTGCTCTTCTCAAAGTCTATGACAGCCAACAGAGGAAGCCCTCACTGGTGGCAACACTAACTGTACTCACTCTGTCCTCTGATCAGTCCACAAATACGTGCCTGGCGTGGTGGCAGGAGGCAGCCATACCTACCACTGTGCCCTCAACACAGCCTGCACACATATCCTAAATGGACTAACTAGCGTGTCCCAAAAGTCTATGTACAGAAAGTTGGGTGGCTTCTCCACACACCACGCTCTCCCCACAGAAGCCATAGGGAAGGTGGTCAGCCATGTCAGCTCACAGCTGACTGAGTAACTACAGTGCCCCAGAGTCAAAATGTCACTCCAAAGTTCTGGGCATCTAGCAGGTGCTCAATAAATGTCCCTTCTTTCCTGTAATCATGCAGCATGACCACCACCATGCACACATCTCAAAACCTAAGTCAGAGGTCAGAAAAAAGAAAACAAAACAAAACACATTCCCATTACAGCCAATTTATAACCCGTCCAAGGTTACTAACTATCAGGAAGAGGGAAGAGTCCTGTGTGTTTGAAGGAAATATCCCAGTAAGTCTCCAGCATCTGAATACTTGATCCCCCCACTTGGTGGCTATTTGGGGAGGGTTAGAAGACACTGCCTTGCTGGAGGAAGTGTATCACAGGAGGAGGCAAGCTTTGGGGTTTCAGAAGGCTTTGTGGGTTGAGATGTGAGCTCTCAGCTGCTGCTCCTACCGACTACAGCCAGCTTCCTCCACTCTGCCGTCAAGGACCCTAACCCTCTGGAGCCACAAGCCCAACCTAAATTCTTCCTACTAGAAGTTTTGGGGGTTTTTGTTTTTGTTTTTGTGTTTGTTTGTTTGGTTGGTTGGTTGGTTGGTTTTTCGAGACAGGGTTTCTCTGTAGCTATGGAGCCTGACCTGGACTAGCTCTGTAAACCAGGTTGGCCTCGAACTCACAGAGATCCACCTGCCTCTGCCTGCCGAGTGCTTAGGAGGATTACAGGCGTGCGCTACCACCGCCTGGCTAGAAGTTGTTTTGGTCATGGCATTTCATCACAACAGTGGAAAAGTAATTCTGGCAAATCCTATTCTACATTCCACAGCCATCAACCACCAAAATTCCACAGCCATCAACCACCAAAATTCCACAGCCATCAACCACCAGGTACACGAATAGGTGGGATGTCACCAGGGTGACTCAATGGGCCCCTGTGTGGCCTCACTCTGCACCCCACTCTATTGTCAACATGACAGGCTAAGGAGCTCACTTAACAGTCACAGCGGGAGAAGCCATTAACTATTGTAGCCAGGGAAGGGGGCACTTGGGTGAAGAGAGGGTCCGGGCTACCCAGGATGAGCATCCGAGCAGGTCCCCGGCCTTAAAATTTGTATTGTAGCTGGTCAAGGATGCTGACGGGGAGCCATGGCAAAGACTGCCTGTTGCTCGGAGCAGAGGCGGAGACCCTGGATGTGCCTAGCAATGATCAGAGGGACTGTTTCCAGATGCTCGGGGACCCTTTGGTCAAAGGGACACCAGTAGCAGTTCAGGGACTGTGGTGCTGACTTCTGAGTTTTTCTGTTTTTAATGTCTGGGGAACATTTTAGACACAATCGGAGCACTTTTAATATGAAGCTGAAGATGGTGTGCTTAGACTTAAGAACATTTTAAAATATATATCCTGGTGGTCAGGCATAGTGGTGCAGGCCTTTAAGCCACGCACTCAGAAGCAGAGGCAGGAGGATGTCTGTGAGTTCAAGGCCAGCCTGGTCTACATAGCAATTTCCAGGACAGTCGGGATTACATAGAGAGAGTCTGTCTCAAAAAACTAAACAACAACAACAATACATCCTGGCATACTTGGAGAGACTTGCCACGGTGTACAACTTCCTCTGTAATGGTCAAATGTCAAAATTCCTGACTCTGGGTGGTGACTCAAGCTACGTACTTCAGCATTCTTTCACTCTACTCCTAAGCTTGATTATTTTACAATAAAACGTGAAGAAGGAAAGCGAGTCCCGTGCCCCAGGCTTCCCAGGAAGTCTGTTGCAGGCCTTGTGCCCCAGCACAGACTGGCACTGGCAGGAGTGTTGGGAGTGTCAGCCAGGGACCGGAGGTGGGTGGCCTCTTCTGGTCCCAGTTAATAGCCAAACTGAAGACTTCACCAACTGCTAATTGGAGCTAAGTACGGCTATAACGGGAACCTCCCCCCAATTACATGATTACACTCCCGGCTGGAAAACAAGACGCTGAGGCAAGAGAGCAGCAGGAAGGCAAAGGGGTGGGGATGGGGGGACAGAGAGAGGATGGCCTGACACCTTAAATCCCCCCCCCTCCTCCCCCTCCTCCTCCTCCGCTTTGAGAAAATTAGAGCCGAAGACGCAAACACGAGGCAGGATTCTGAGCAAAGGTGGTACAATAACAAAGTCCCCAGAGAAGAGCCAGAAGCAGTCACTGAGGATGTCCATGTGACATGCCAAGCCCCAGCTGGTCTCCTACCATGTCCGCTTTGGCTAGTAGCTGCTTGTACTTACCGATAAATGTGTGTCTATATACATATATATAATCTGAAGAGTCCCTGACCTAACCCAACCAACACCTATGAAATCAAAGACTCAAGGTATTTAATTGTTTTCTTAAAAAAAAAAAAAAAAAAGTTGGGGGAGGAGGGAGGACAGGGGAATGAATCCATGGCTGATACGTAAAATTAAATTAATTATAAAATAAAAATATTTAAAAAAAAGATTTGTTTGATGTGTATGTGCCTGAATGTATGTATGTACCACCGCATGCATGGTGTGCCCAGAAGAGAATGACATAATCCTCTGGAGCTGGTGTTACAGGCCATGCTGAGCCACCCAGTGTGGGTGCTGGGAACCAAACCTACGTCCTCTAGGAGCACAGCAAGTGCCCTTACCCACTAGGCCATCTCTCTAGCCCCTTAATTATTTTCATTTTTATTATTCATTCATTCATTCATTCATTCATTCATTCAATTCATTCATTCATTCATTCATTCATTTGGGTTTTTCGAACAGGGTTTCTCTGTGCAGCCCTGGCCGTCCCGGAATTCACTCTGTAGACCAGGCTGGCCTCGAACTCACAGAGATCTGCCTGCCTCTCCTGAATGCTGGGATTAAAAGTGTATGATGCCGCCACCACCACCACCACCACCACCACCACCACCACCACCACCCCCCCACCCCCACCACCACCACCCCCCCACCACCACCTCCCCACTCCCCCACCCCCACCCCCCACCCCTAATTATTTTCTTGAATGCATGCCACATTTCATACACACATGGAGCACCTCATCGAACACCACACCGTGGTGTGGCTACTAGCAGTAAGCAGACAGAGACCTATCTGGCCCAACCCCCCTCCCTCATTTGCAGATGGCAATCTGAGGCGCAGGGCTCTCCCACAAGGTCACACAGTGAATTAGCCACTGGTCAGCAGCTGTGACCCAGTTCTCCCAGCTCCCAGGCCAACTGTCTCCACTGAAGGCTGTCCTTCCTCCCCAGGAACATGAGTTCTCACGCCCTGGCATATCCTCTTAAAAAAAAAAAATGCAAAATGAAAAACCATTTTCAGGACAGTGAAACTGCCTCCACTTCTGCTTCCTGCAAATCCAGGGAGCCTGAAGGGACCCAGCCCAGGGGCCTCTATCACTTGGGCTCTCTGCCTGCTCCTTCCTTTCCCATACTGGACTGTGGTCGGTGTGCCTCCCTGGTGGAGCAGCAGCCCCTGCCTCAGGGAACCACAACTCCTATTCTAGCACCCAGGGTCTTCCAGTCCAGCCTCCAGAGGACCGAAAAACTCCCAGATGCCCGAGAAATATTTGATGAGTGACTGAGGGAGAGAGCAGAAAGAAGTGTCCCCTGAAGAACAATGCCTCTACCTGCAGCAAGCATTAAGTAACCAGCCAGCCTGGGGCCTCCCGGACTCCTCTTCACGGGAGCACGGCAGGGACAAACATCTGCTCCCAGGGGGCTGCAAAAGCAAGCCAGTCTAGAAAGCAGCTGAGCTGGGGGTGGCAGGCGGAAGAGCTCTTCATTGTTAGCCGCACAAAGACAATGGAAGAGGATGCGGAGCTGAGCAGACACAGGACAGCACAGGGGGATTTCCTGGCTGCAAAGGATCAGGCTTTGGGGGTTGAGGACAGAGCTCCATGGGTAGAGTGCTTGCCTGGCATGCAAGACGGCCTGGGTTCAATCCCCAGCACCAGACAAATGGGCACAACGATGCACACTTTGATCCCAATACTCAGGAAGTATAAGCAGGAGGGTCAGAAATTCAAGGTCATCCTCAGCTACATGGCAAATTCCAGGGTAGTCTGGGCTACATGAGACCCTGTTTTAAAGGGCCGGGGGACGGGCGGGGATGAAAAAACCAGCCAGAAACCGGAAACAGAAACAGGTCCTAGGCTGGTCCAGTGAAAATGTATACACACACTTCCCCCAGGGGATGTTAAGGGTTGAGTGACTGTGACTGTGGCCACCCCTCTGGGCCCCCAAGCTCAATTCTGATAAATGTCCCTCCAGACATCAGAGTTCCTGAGGAGACAATAACCAGGACCTCCACTGGCCCCACCTGGGTCACCCAAGTCCACAGCTGTCTCAGCATGCTGCCAGGGCTCAGCCAAGCTCACCAGTCCCTGCATCAGCTGATCACAAGGCCAGGCCAACAGCAGTGGTTCCAGTCAACCACAGAACCAACAGAGAAGTGAGCTAGAGACAGGAGGTAGGCAGGTATCAGAACCACCTGGAAACAAGGATGGTGAATCCCTGTAATCCCAATACTAGGGAAGTGGATTCCCACAATTTTAAGGCTAGCCTGGGCTACCGAGAGAAATGCTGCCTCAAAAATACCAAAAGGGGAAAAAAAAATTCACCAGGAGAAGTTGACCCTGTGAATGTGAATGTGAATGTGGCTTTATCTGGAAGTGACAGGGCCCAGCCTGTTGGCACCCCAGATCCACCCAGTCAACAGCTCTGGCGATGATAGGCATGGCTGTGTGGGTCTGTAAAACCTCTAGGTGCAGAAAGCCTCTAGCAAGAAGGTCCCGACTACTAACCTTGGTAAGCGACCCAGTCTGAGAAGCCAGCAGCCTACTCCACTGCACCCAGCACACTGTCTGGGTACCCACCCACCACGTTGTTCCCATGCTCACAAAGGGTCCTGGCCCGGCACCAGGGCACATCGTGAGTCCAATGGGACTCTGACCGGTCGCGGATGAGGGCTTCCGGCTGCACCTGGCATAGCTGATGAGCCGGAAGCGTGGACCCTCAGCGAAGGCTGGGATGCAGCAAAGAGAAGCCATGTGACCGTCCTAGAAGGCACATGCAACACCCACTGTGGAGCACACACACAGCTGCCCTGGGCAGGAAGTGGAAAGGCTCTAATGGAAAAACACACTCCTCTGCCAAGACCGTTTTCCTCCTCCTCACAAAACAAATACTGATTTCTCTTGCCGGTTGAGACACACAGGTGAGAAAGTCCCTTTTGGAGAAAAGGAAACACACAATCGTCACTGTTTGCCTGACAAAGAAGCTCTCATCTCAGAGGCAGATATGAAAGGTGGCCACAAACAAGTCCCTTACTTCCCCTCTCAGGCCACAGTATTTCTATCTGTAAAATGGGGTACCATTCCCCCATCCCCCGACCCAGCTCACATGGTTGGTCCAAGAACCCAGAGAGGTGAAAAAAAGCTTAGGGGGCTGCCGTCATGGTATCCAGTGAGACCCTTGGCCATACATCCTGTAGGGGTCACCCTAGCCATGCCACCCTCTTCTGAGAGGCAATAACCACCTCCTTTCAACAGAAACGAAAATCAAAGTACAGCGGCTGGCAAGATGGCTCAGCAGCTAAAGGTACTTGCCAGGCCAGTTGGACAGCCTGGGTTTGATCTTCAGAACCCAAGTAAAGGCGGAAGAAGAGAACTGGATCCACAAGGCTGTCCTCTGACCTCCACAAAGTCATATGGTGGCACGTGAGCACGCCGTGTGTACACATACACACACACACACACACACACACAAATTATGTTTTTAAAATGTTAACAACACAAAGGAGCCAAACATAGTGGTGCCCACCCTTAATCCCAGCACTCAAGAGGCAGAGGCAAGATGATCTCTGTGAGTTTGAGGTCAGCCTGGTCTTCAGAGTGAGTTCCAGGACAGCCAGGGCTAAGTAGCGAGACCATATCTCAACAGATGATCAAGAACAAACATCAAGACAGAGTTGTCCCCAATTTGTCTCTGGTCACACAGCTAAACAGTCTCTCTCATCCTCATTCCAACCTAGCACCTAAGAGCTGAGCCCTCCTGCCTCCCTACGCATCCTAGCCTGTGCTACAGGGCTCCTAGTCTGTTGAAATGGGTAAACTACTGCCTTTCCCAGGGGTGAGGCATGGATGGGCAATGCCTTCTCACATGCTATCCTCCCAGGCTCACACTGGACCTTTCTCCAGGCTTCCCAGCCCCACAAGCCCTTCAGTCCTGAGGACTCCTGTAGCTCTGCTCCAGGGATCCAGCTCACACTGGCTACAAATTCTGTCTTCTCTGCAGGTGAGCCCCAGGAACCCGAACCTACCTTCTCTGTGGAGCCTGCCTTGGCTTAGAGGTCTAGCTCAGAACTCTACATGAGTACTGTATCAAGTCTTTTCCTGTCCTACCAGGACACAAAGATTTCTTATTAATTATGAAAGCTCAGCCAATAGATTAGGCTTGTTCCTAACTAGCTCTTATAGCTTAAATTAACCCATTTCTATTACTCGATGTTCTATGACATGGCGTTACCGCTCTTCCATCTTGTACCTCCTGTTTCCTCTCTGTGTCTCCTGGCGTCTCCAGCACACCTAGCATCCTCCTCCTCTTCCTTTCTCTCCCTGAAAATCCCATCTATACCTCCTGCCTAGCTACTGGCTGTTCAGTTTTTTATTACACCAATCACAGCAATACACCTTCACTCAGTGTGCCACACTGACACTCCTGGTCCATGTAGACCCTGACCTGGGCCCCCAGAAATGCCTTGCCCATGTCTCTAGGTTCTTGGACCAGCTATCAGAGCCAAGCAGATCATTTCTCACATAGCCTGACTCACATGTCCATTGTGTGGCTGGAAGCCCCTGCTGGCACACCCCAAGGCCCAGGGACTAAGGGGCAGTGTGATAGTTAACATTGACTGTCAACTTGACAGCGTCTAGGATCATCTAGGAGATAAACCTCCAGTCATACATGTGAGGAAGTTTCTAGATGGAATTAATTGAGGTGGGAAGGCTCTCCCTAATATGGGCAACACCATCCCATGCACTGAATCCAAGACTGAGTGAAATGAGAGAGTGAGCTTCATTCCTCTGCTGCTTCCTGACTTCGGTTGTCATGTGACCTGCAGCCTTCAGCTCCTGCCAACTACACCCTCCAACTGTGAGCTAAAATGAAACTTTACTTCTATAAATTGCTTTTGTGGGATTGTTTGACACAGCAAGATGGTAAGTAATATCGACAGGAAGGGCCCAGTCTCCTATAACCTGTAACCCCTGTTGGGTTGGATCCCTCAGGTAGAGGCCACACTTACACCACCTGTTCTAGAAGACAGAGCTTCTTAGGGGAAAGGAGCTTCCTCCAACATAAGTGATACCACAGCTTCTCAGCTCACCTTCCACTCCCAGCTCTCTCTGAGCTAGGCGAAGGGCTTGAGCACTCCTGGGGTTCTTAAACCCTTAATTTTACAGGAGCCTCTCAAAGCCCTGAGGAGTGTCCACAGATGAGGGGTCTAGGCAAGGTGATTCTTTTCCCAGGTCACACAGAAAAGCTGATCTTGACCAAGGTCTCCCTGGATGCCCCTGCAGCCTGTCCAGACAATGAAACCTCCCCTCTCAGTAACTCTGACCCTAAACTCCATATCCAATCCTTCTGTTCCAGCTGTAGCCTTGAGTGGCCTGCCTCAGGGCCTTTGCACTTACCACCCTGTCTGCCTAGGATGC
This sequence comes from Onychomys torridus, assembly GCF_903995425.1. NCBI lineage: Eukaryota > Metazoa > Chordata > Mammalia > Rodentia > Cricetidae > Onychomys > Onychomys torridus. Next base: position 44,346,325 of record NC_050460.1, read on the forward strand.
TCTCCACTGGCTGTTCCTTGTCACATGCAGCCTAAGCTGAAAAGGCAGCTTCTGGTTAAGGCCTTCTTTGACCATACCATCTAAAGTAGGAACCCCTAGCCCTTCCCACTGACTCCCCAATCTTCCCCTCTTAGTAAATATGTCCACTTAGGGTCTGTCCGAAAGCCTTTCTTGTTCAGCTATTTCCTGTACTATCAGTGTCTGGCATACAAGAGGTGTCAGATAGTTGTTGACAGAATGAATTACTGTACTACCCCTACCTACCCTAAAAAGAACAGCTTGGCTAGCCTAGAACTTCCTGCCCTCAACCAAGTGGTCAATCCAAACCAGCTCGAGACCAAAGTCCCCTCTGGGAAAGCCTTTTCCCAATGCCCTGTGACCTGGCTCACCCGGAAGATACCTTTGCCTGCAGGTGGAGCAAGCTGGCACAGGAATGCCAAGAGCAGTCCCTTATCTGGTTTCCCCTGAGCTCCACCCCTGTGAGTCACCTGGAGAGAAGAGGAGGGGGGATGGAAGGCAGGTGACTGCCTGCTTCTTCAGAGCCAAAAGCCACAGGTGCGAGGTCGGGTCCTGCAGGTTGAGGGACCCACTCTTCTGCCAGAGGGAAAGGGGTCTTGTGCAGAATTCAGGAGGCTTTGTTGCTCTTTTGTACAATGGAGGCCCTGGAGAGAGGCCCAGGTTGTGGGTCATCCCCTACTGCCCATTAAGCACAGCAGGCTTCTCCAAGGTGAAGGCCACTGGCTTACAACTGGGATTTCACTATGTTCTCTTTGAAGCACCTTCCTGGAACATGAAACTGGCCCGGCTCAAAGAACCAAGGAGAAAACAAAAATTAAGGAAGTGAAATATCTACATATGTACAAGATGTCCAGACAGATGCTAATTGATAACGAGACAGAGGTCCCTTTCTGGGGTAGGATCAAAGGTAAACTATCGTCTTCATCATGTTTTTCTAAATTGCTTGATTAAAAAAAAAAAAAAAGCAGATACTTGTAGGAGTTTCTCACAAACAGAACTCTTTTTCAAAACTAAAAATCTGCAAGAGCCTGGAAGCGCACACCGGTAGCACTCTGCAGGCTGAGGCAAGAATGTCACTGGGAAGCCAGGTGGTGGTGGTGCACGCCTGTAATCCCAGCACTCGGGAGGCAGAGGCAGGTGGATCTCTGTGAGTTCGAGGCCAGCCTGGTCTACAGAGCGAGTTCCAGGACAGGATCCAAAGCTACAGAGAAACCCTGTCTCGAAAAAAAAAAAAAAAAAAAAAAAAAAAAAAAAAGAATATCACTGGGAGTTCCAGGCCAGCCTGGGCTACATGATGACTTCCAGGCCAGCCTGGGCTACATGATGACGTCCAGGCCAGCCTGGGTTAGATATCCTGTCTCAAACAGCAATAGAAACCTGTCAGAAACCACTTTGCTTTCAGTCTTAGATCACCTACTCCCACACAGAGTGGGAGGAAGGTAGCTCCTCCCAGAGAGACCACCTCCCACTCCTACCCTGGAGATGTGAGCTACAGGAGCAGGGAGGGCTGGAAGGTGGTGGGCAGACACCTATTTCTTGGTCTGGGGGAGTGCTCTGAAGCAGCAGCCCCCACCCCCGGCACCCCCCTTGTGCCGCCCCCCGCCCCCATCACTCCAGGCTCTGGTTTCTTCTGCATCCCAGGGCACCTTTAGGGACCTCTCTTGTTCTTCCAGGGTGGCTGTCAAGCACCTGGCAGGGAAGAGGAAGGAGGAGTGTGCCAGGCAGTGCCCTGTGTATATAAGGAGTGGAGTGTTTACAGTGCCTGGCCCGGCCCCAGCTCCTTTACATATCGGCAACCCTGGGTGTGTTCTGCTCTCCTATCCATTTTGCAGATAATGCCACGGGAGCCCAGGGAAGTCCTCTGAGGTGTAGCCGGGTGCGGAGTTCACACTCAATGACATCGGAACAAAAGGATCCAAAAGGCTGTAGACTAGGGATCCGGTTTGGGTGGCAAAATGCTCACTGAGGATGCACAAGGCCTTCCATGGATTCGATCCCTAGCACCACATAGACACCTGGGCATGGTCGTGCATGCTTGTCATTGACTACTGGAGAAGTGGAGACAAGAGGGCCAGAAATTCAAGGCCACCCCCAGCTACATTAGGAATTTGAAACCTGAACGACATGAGACCTTGTCAAAAAAAAAAAAAAAAAAAGTTAAACAAGAAAGGAAAGGGGACTTGAAAGGTGGTTCAGTGGTTAATAGTATTTGCTACTCCCAAGTTCGGTTCCTAGCACACATATCGGGCAGTTCACAACTGCCTGTAAATCCAGTTCCAATAGCTCTGACACCCTCTCTGACCTCCTCGGACACACACATACATACAGGCCGTGTGCATAAACTCATTCAGGCCCACACACATACACGTAATAAATAAATAAATACATAAACCTTTTAAGACCAAAGAAGAATCAGAGGAAGGCTTGGAAGACTGGCCCATCCTTAGAGAAGACAATTTGTTCCTATTTCCTCCTACACTCATGATGTCGGCCACTTGCTCTCCCCATTCACCGCCACCACAGCAGCTTCTTCTCTTTCTGATTCCTCAATGACACTACACACACTCCCTGGCCCAACAGGCTTGGCTTTCTAGACAGCCAGTGAGTGTCCATGAGTTCAGATTAGCCCACTTCAAGTTCAAAGCCTCGAAAGCTGGCCAACAGCAGGGATTCAGCTGCCAGGCTCAGCTTTGTCCTGGGTCCGATCCTGGCCTTGTGGGTGTAGGTGAAACTCCATCACCCTCACACACGAGGCTCACCTTCTCCTCTTGCATGCTCAGCCCTAACCTGGTATGCAGAGCCACACCCCTGGCCTCTTGGAGCCCAAAGCCCAGCAAGAAAAAGCAGTGTGTAAACAGATCTTCAGGACATTCTGGGCAATGCTAAAATTAGAGGTGAGGCCCTGTGGTCTCGGGGCACATGTGTGACAATAGTTCACATGGGAATAGGAGGCTCTGGGTGCCTCTGGATGAGACTCACAGTGACAGCTTGGGGATATGGTGAGAAGGAGGGAACATGGGCTGAAGAGAAACCTGGGGGCCTTAGGCCAGATCCGAGGGGGTGATCTTGAACACATCCTTCCAAGGAGCCCCCGTGGTGTGGGCCAGGGACATCAGTATCGGTGGCTCAGGGTCTTAGGTGTAACATATGTGCCCTCAGGCTTCGGGCACTTTTGAACCTGCCTTTGATCACAGAGTGAACACAGAGGTCATGGACCTCAACAGCCACCACATCAAGCCAGGATGCTCTCTATAACCCTGTTCGCCATTTCCCTAAACTATTATGCTCATTTATTGTTGTCTGCTGTCTGTGATGGGGTGCTGGTTTCTCAGAGGTAGTAAACATCTACCATCTTCTTTTAAAACAAATCAAAAGCTGGTGAGGTAGTGTGTGCCTTTGACCCCAGCACTCTGGAGTCAGAGGCAGGAGGATCTGCAATTTAAGATTCAGAGCAACTTCAGGGTCAGTTTGGGCCACATCAAGACTGGTCTGGACTACTACATATGACTCTGTCTCAAGAAATAAATAAAATTGGACTGAGTGTTGTGGCACATGTCTCCCTGGGAGGAGGGAAAGGGAGGAGGCAGAGGGAGGAGAGAAGAGGCAGCGGCAGGAGGATCTGTGAGTTCGAGGCCCACATAGTCTTTAGCCAGGCCGTCAAGGACTTCATAGTGAGACCCTGTCTAAAAAGTAATTAATTAGTTAATTAACATTTGGAAAATAAATCAGTTTAAAGAAGTATGTGAAGCTAGGCCTGGTGATACATGTCTATAATGCCAGCACTCAGGAGGCTGAGAGGCCCAAAGATTGCCATGAGGTTAAGGGTAGTCTGGGCCACAGAGTACAGCCCTAACTTGAAAAAAATAAAAAAAGAAAAGAAATATAATTTTAAAACATATTATAATTAACATTATTTCTATACAGGACAATTTAACAACATCAGAACTTAAGAGCTGCTGCAGGAGGGGGGCGGGGCAAAGAGGGAGAAGGAAATCTGTCAATGACAAATTAGCATTGCTGCCCACCAAGGCTCTAAGTTCCAGAAATGACTGCAGCAGTATTAGGTCGTGGTGACTGAAGAGAGCAGGAGGGGACTTCTGGCTTTGGCTGTCCTTTCTTACTGGCTAAAGATTGGCTACAGGCACACAGCTAGCTTTTCCAAAACACATGGAACCATACAGGTGTAGATGTTTCTGTATTGAGTGACACATCCACATGCCCTTCACCCCAGCAATTCTTCTGAAAATTACCCCGTATACACACATAAGCAAACTTAAAAACAGATACAAAAATTATCATGTACACACATATGCAAACTTAAACACAGTTCCCCTGTATTACCCACAGCAACAACGGATTGGAAACAACCACAGAAATCCCCAGCCGTGGCCAGATTATATAAACTTTGGCACAGCCTAGAATGGAGTCCATAAGACCATCAAATAGAAAGATGCATCCCCTTGGGGCTCATGAGATGGCTCAGTGGGTAAAAGCTTTTACCTTGCAACCTCAACAATCTGAGTTTGAGCCCCAGAAAAGGTAGAAGGAGATTACCAGCTCCATAAAATTGTCCTCTGACCTCCAAAATGCAAGATGTGGTACCTCCAACACATGCATATACCCACATACCATAAACACATAGTAAAACATAATAAAAAAAATAATTAAAAGCCAGAGGCAGACCCCGGCAGTTATTTAAAATTTACAAAGATTTTACTTTGAGCAAAATCCTGGTGATTTGGTTTGGTCAGTCATGTTTGCCTAGCAAGCACAAAGCCCTGGGTTCAATTGTTAGCATCATATAAACTGGGTGTGGCGGTGGACACCTGTAATTCTAGCACCTAGGAGGATCGGAAGTTCAAAGTCATCCTCGGGTACTTAGAGAATGCCATGCCAGCCTGAGATATCTGAGGGCTTGCCCCCACAAGAAATAAATAAAAGCATTAAAGCATTCAATGAAAAGATGAGAGACTCCCCACCACTCTCTATACAGAGTGGGTGTATGTCTGTATATACGTATATAAATAAATATTATATACTGCATAGGCATACTTGTGCCCAGGCCATCCTTTGCCTTGGATACCTCAGAAATAAAAGATAAACTAGTAGCAGAGGCCCGTCAGTATAAGACAAAGCAGGAAGGGGAGAGCAGGTTGCCACTGGCCATCATCTTCATTTTTTTATTTTTGAGACAAAGGCCCTACTCCTTTTCTACTTGTGTGGGTACATGGGTCACACGGCATATGTGAGCTTAGAGAACAACTCTGTAGAGAGAGTTTTCTTCTTCTACCTTTAAGTGAGTTCCAGAGATCAAACTCGGGATGTCAGGCTGAGCCATCTCTCGGATCCTCTGTGGTAATCTGAATGTCATTGGCCCCCATAATCTCATAGGAAGTGGCACTTTTAGGAGGTGTGGGCTTGTTGGAAGAAGCTGTCCCTGTGGGGACGGACTTTGAGGTTTCCGATGCTCAGGAAACTACCTAGTGGTCAGTTGGTTTCCTGTTGCCTGCATGATATAGCACTCTCAGCTCCAGCACCAAATCTGCCTGCCTGGCGCCATACTCCTCACCATGATGATAATGGACTGGACCTCTGAAACTATAAGCAAGCCACCCCAATTCAATATTTTCTTTATGAGAGTTGCTGTGGTCATGGTGACTCTTCACAGCAATGAAAACCTAAGACAGAAGTTGGTACCAGGAGTGGGGTATTGCCATGATAGGTCTGACTATGCTTTTGTTTGCAGTAATGTGAACTTTGGGAGACTGCAATTTAAAAAAGCAGTTGAATGTTTTAAGCGCTGCTTAATGGGCCATATGAGTAGGAACATGGAAGACAGTGGTGCTGAGTGAGCTTTGATGAAGTGTGGGGTGCTCACTCAAGAGGTTTCAGAGGAGAAGAATTTTAGTATGTAGCCTAGAGATCATTATTGTGATGTTTTGGTGAAGAAAGAGGCTGCCTTGTGCCCTTGTCTAAAGAGTCTGCCTGAGGCTACAGTGAAGAATTTTGGATTAATTTTGTTGGCAGATGAAATCTCAAAACATCCTAGCATAGGCTCTGTCGTATGGTTTTTAGTGGTGACTCTAATGAAGATGTATGATGAAAAGGAGCAAGCTGAGCAGGGTAAATTACACAATGAAAATTTTGAGGAGAAAAAAAGTACCAGGAAGTGTTCTGGTTGTGAATTCTGTGATGCAGAATATTTGTTTAGCGATGCAAAGATGTGTTGCATTGGTTTATTATGTAAAGATGTGTTGCTGTTTTACCTTGCCTGCCTAAGGCACCTGATTGGTCTAATAAAAAGCCAAACAGCCAATAGTGAAGAAGGAGGTATAGGCAGAAAGAGGAAATAGAAGGAAAAATTTAGGCTTCAGGAAGAAAGAAAAAGAGATGCCAGGGAGACGCCAGGGGCCAGACAGACAGACAGACAGGGAGAAAGCAGGAAAGTAGGTCATACAGCATGAAAGAAAGATAAAAAAGCCCTAAGGCAAAAATATGGATGAATAGAAATGGGTTAAATTACGTTAAAAGAGCTAGTGAGACAAGCATAAACTAAGGTCAAGCAGTCATGATTAAAAATAAGTCTCCGTGTCTTTATTTGGGAGCTGGTTGACAGCCCAAAGAAAATGCCAACTACAATTCTGTGTTCAAGGAGATAAATGGATTAAGAAATAAAGGAAGAAAGTGGTGACCTCCGGGCAAGACCCCACCCAGCTAATTTTCCAACCTGTGAATTAAAGAAATGCTTAGAGCTGATGTGGTGGTTCAAGCCTGTAATCCCAGCCAGCACTGGGAAGGCAGAGGCTGGTGGATCTCTGAGTTCGAGGCCAGCCTGGTCTACAGAGCAAGTTCCAGGACAGCTAAGCTTAGTCAGTGAAGGACAAAAAGCTAATGAAGATGTACAACATGGCTCTGACTTTAGAGTTAAGCATAGAAGAAATAGGTTGTGGAATTTGCCTCTGCACCTAAAGAAAGTCACTGAGGCCAGGCATAGGTCAGGGGTGTCCCTGATGGAGGCCTAGTAGAGAGGCCATTGTGTGAAGCTGTGAAGTTGAAGCCTAGATTGTCTTGGAGACGCCAAGATGTTAGAGATGCCAGTCATCTCCTCCTGAGGAGAGCTGCTAACAGGAATTGGAACCAGCCCAAGAGAAAGAAGTGTGTTGCAGTCAACAAAGCTGAACGGAGTTGGAGATCTGAAGAGTTTGGAGTTTGCCTAGCTGGTCTTCAGTCTTGCTTTGGTCCGGTATTTCCTCACGATGCTCCCTTCCCTGTGTTTTGGAATGGCAATGTATATCCTGTGCCATTATGGGTTGGAAGTATGTGATCTGCTTTTTGATTTTTATTTTATAGGGGATTACAGTTAAGAGATTGCATGAAACCAGGTGGTGGTGGCACACGCCTTTAATCCCCGCACTTGGGAGGCAGAGCCAGGTGGATCTCTCTGAGTTCCAGGCCAGCCTGGGCTACAGAGTGAGATCTAGGGCAGGCACCAAAACTACAGAGAAACTCTGTCTCAAAAAAAAAAAAAAAAAAAAAGAGAGAGAGAGAGAGATTTCATGAATCTCCGAAGAGATTTTGAACTTTGGACTTTTAAACTTTGAGACTGTTATAGACTATGGAGACTTCTGAAACTGGACTAAATGCATTTTGCATTATAATATTGTTACAAGCTTATGGAGGCCAGAGAGTGGAATGTGGTAGTTTGAATGTCATTGGCCCCCATAATCTCACAGGGAGTGGCACTTTTAGGAGGTGTGGCTTTGTTGCAGTAGGTATGGCCTTGTTGAAGGAAGTGTATCACTGTAAGGGTGGACTTTGAGGTTTCCTATGTTCAGGGTACCACCCAGTGGTCGGTTGACTTCCTGTTGCCTGCATGATGTAACACTCTCAGCTCTAACACTGTCTGTCTGCATGCTGCCATGCTTCCCATCATGAGGACTCCAGTTTGCAGTAAGGCTCGTTAAGGAAGGGAATGGCTCAGTTGCCTTTAGCCTATCGGGTATGGGTGAGTTAAGACTTCTGTTGGTCTTTTCTGTGTCGAACACACAGATTGCAAGCCCAGCACCACTTAGAGATCTTTGGCAACAGTTAACTCTGCAGCTCTCACACAATTGAGCCTGTATGATAATGAGTATTCAGAGACGGGTAATGCCTGGGGGGTGCTCACCAACCTAAGACAGAACGCCTGTGTGGCCTGGACAGGTGTCTCCATGATGGGTAAGGTGACCTGCTGACGTCCCACACAACCTAAGTCAGAAGTTCATTTTTTAGTAATAGGAGGGGACCCGTAGGGCCCTGGCTCCCGTTTTGGGTAACTGTTGCATTGCTTACTGACCTTGATCATGATATCATCCCTATGCTAATTTCCTGTGAGATTCTACCCTCCTGAATGCTTAAGGGAAGCTCCTTGTCTGTGAATCCAGCATATTGGGTGTTAACAGCTTAGATGCAAGATTGTAAAATATCAGAAGCAGGGTTGGGGATTTAGTTCAGTGGTAGAGCGCTGGCCTAGCAAGCGTGCAAGGCTCAGGGTTCGATCCTCAGCTCAAAAAAAAAAAAAAAAAATCAGAAGCGAACTTCTGCCCACCGGGGTTCTCCCATTGTGCTGTAAGCCTGTATTTAAGACCTCCCTCCTTCAATAAACAGCATTCGGCATTCAAAAAAGAAGGAGAAGGAGGAGGAGGAGAAGGAGGAGGAGGAGGAGGAGGAGGAGAAGGAGGAGAAGGAGGAGGAGGAGAAGGAGGAGGAGGAGGAGGAGGAGGAGGAGAAGGAGGAGGAAGAGGAGGAGGAGGAAGAGGAGGAGGAGGAAGAGGAGGAGGAGGAAGAGGAGGAGGAGGAAGAGGAGGAGGAGGAAGAGGAGGAGGAGGAAGAGAAGAAGAAGAGAAGAAGAAGAAGAAGAAGAAGAAGAAGAAGAAGAAGAAGAAGAAGAAGAAGAAGAAGAAGAAGAAGGTGGTCAAGATCATGATGGGGAAACCCACAGAGACAGCTGACTGGTACTAGCTGGATAGCTGGAGCTCACTGACTCTGGACTGACAGTCCGGGAAGCTACATGGGAACAAACTAGACTTAACTAGACTTGCTGAACGTGGGTGACAGTTGTGTGGCTTGATCTGTTGTGGGGGTCCCTGGCAGCAGGACCAGGACTTATCCCAGGTGCATGAACTGGCTTATTGGAACCCATTCCCTGTGGTGGGATACCTTGCTCAGCCTTGATACAATGGGGAGGGGCTAGGCTCTCCTTCAACTTGGTATGCCAGACTTTGTTGACTACCATGGGAGGCCTTACCCACTCTGAGGAGTGAATGGGGGCAGAGTTGGAGGGAGGTGAGGAGGCGGGAGAAGGGGAGGGAGGGGGAACTGAGGTTGGTATGTAAAATGAAAAAAATTTTAATAAATAAATATATTTTTTTAAAAAAAGAGTTGCTATGGTCATGGTGTCTCTTCATGGCAATGAAAACCCTTAGACACCCCCTTTCTACTTTTAATTTGTACATGATGGCATGCATTTTCTGTCAATGATAATTTATAAGGAAAACCATTTGCAAGCTGGGCATGGTGACGCATGCCTGCATCCCAGGATTTCAGAGGTAAATGCAGGAAGATTAAGAATTCATTCTCATGAGCTGGAGAGATGGTTCAGTGGTTAAGAGCACTGGCTGCTCTTCCAGAGGATCTGGATTCGATTCCAGCACCCATCTGGCAGCTTACAACTATCTGTAACTCCAGTATGGGAATCTGACTTACTCTTCTGGCCTCCGTAGGCACCAGGCACACAGACATCCATGTAGACAAAACACTTATTCACCAAATAAAAATAAATAAATCCTATTTTAAAAAGAACTTAGGGTCTGGGCACCTTGTTTTTGTTGTTGTTGTTTTGGTTTGGGTTGTTTGTTTGTTTGTTTGTTTTGAGACAGAGTTTCTCTGTGTAACAGCTCTGGCTGTCCTGGAACTCTGTAGACCACAGAGATCCACCTGCTTCTGCCTCCTGAGTGCTGGGATTAAGGACATGCACCACCACCGCCTTGCTCTTTATGGACAGAAATGCAAGCATTCACACTTCCGGTTTATTAAGTGAGTAACCCTTGCCCCCACCCATCCTCTTGCCAGGGGTGAGGCAGGAGATGGCATCAAGATAATGGGTTTTTCCATAAATGGCTTCCAATTAGCAGCAAACTCAAGGCAGACAGATTACTTAACCTGCAGTGGCCACCACCCTGCAGCCACATTCTGGCACCTGGAGCCGCCGCAGCAGCCCTGCCCTGCAGCTGAGCTCTTGGCCTGGGTAGAGAGATATTTTTAAGCAGAAATACTTAAGCTGGGGATGGGAATACAACGAGCTCAGTTGGCTAGAGAGGGAAAGTTCCAAGTTCTGGGTCCTGCTCAGTCTCAAGAAAAGCAAAGCAAGAGCCTGTGGGTGTCTACGGGGGCTGCAGGGGACAACAGCTCTGACCTTGCAAGCTTATGTGGCTTCATATAACTGTGTCTGCCTTCAGTTTTGGTGACGTTTCAGGGGGTTTTCTGTAGTGCTGCGGATTGAACACAGAGCTCCCCACATGCTAGGCAGATACTCTACCACTGAGCTACACCCCCAGTCCTTTTCTCACTTTTTATCTATTTATTTATTTATTTTTAGCTGAGGATCAAACCCAGGGCCTTGCGCTTGCTAGGCGAGCGCTCTACCACTGAGCTAAATCCCCAACCCTCACTTTTTATTTTGAGACAGTCTCACTAAGTTGCCCAGGCTGCTTTTAAACTCACTCTGTAGCTTCAACAGGCCTTGAACTTGGGATCTTCTGGCCTGAAGCCCTCCTGAGTGCTGAGAGGCCCACCACACATAGCTCTTTCCTCGTCTGTTCTCATGGCTAGTCCTAAAAGGGGATGCTGTCGACTATAGCGCATTTCCATTTTACCCGTGAAAGAAGGAAGATGTGACGAGGCCCGGCCAGTGGCTACACATCGAAGAGGAGGAGAAAGACTGGGACCCCCACCTTTCCACCCTTTACCGTAGCCTTTCCTTCTATCTGATTTAGGCAAGGCAAGGCTGAGCAGGATCACTGTGGTCTCCGGTGCTGGCTGTCTGCAGCCCACGGCATCGGTGTGGGAAGCTGAGGTACAAGTTTAATAAAGACTTGTACCAAGGCACGGGGATCTGTCGTGCTGGAAACATCCCAGTTCATTCTGATGCGACTTTGGGTGAGGATCTCTGAATTGCACAGCTCAAATCATCGACCCCCCGCCTTCAACCTCCCTGCAACTTACAACCCCACGTCTCCCCTCCACCCTCCACCCTCGGGGCCCTAGCTCTCCTGCTTATCTTTCTTTCAGGGTCCCTGGAGTCAGAGAACAGGGCTGGAAGCTAGCCAAAGACTAGAATGAACAATTCTGAGACCCCGAACAGAGATATCATTTGCCTACGATATGCCGGTGAGTCTGGGACGAAGCAGGACTGGAATCAAGATCTGCTGGCTGCAGCAGGGTTGCCTCACAAAGGGGTCCCATTCAAAGTCAGCCTTAATGGCCAGCCCAGCAGCTCCTGCTAACAGAAGAGATGCAAGGGGGAGCTGAGGAAGAGGAGGAGGAGGAAGACAAAGAGAGAGAAAGAAGAGGGAGCAAGGGACTTATTTTCAGGGGACACTTTGGGATCTCTGGACAAGCCTAAGTACACACTGGAGGCAGGGGCCTATTCCGTAGAGGTGAGGGTAGAGCCAGCCTGTGGAAAGATATCCTCAAGCCTAGACTGAGATCCAGTTATTCTAAAATGCCTTGGTAAGCCAAGGGTGGTGGCACACCCCTGTGGTCCCAGTGCCCGGTAGGTAGAAGGTAGAAACACGGGGGAGAGGGGTTAGGAATTCAAGGTCACTGTCAGCTACACAGTGATTTGGGCACCAGTCTAGACATGTAAAACCCTATCTGAAAGAAAAAGAAAGTCCCTTGGGGTAGCATATACCATCCATGTCTAGATTCTTTGCCCATAATAACATTAATGGTGCCAGACATGGTATCTTACAACTGTAATTCCAGTACTTGGGAGGCTAAGGCAGGAGGATTACTATGAGTTCAAGATTAGCCTGGACTATATAGTGAGTTCTAGGCCAGCCAGAAATGCATAAGACCCTGTCTCAAAAAAAAAAAAAAAAAAAGAGCAAACACACACACACCCACCACCACCACCACCACCACCACCACCAACAACAACAACAACAACAACAACAACAACAACTAGACTGAGCTACAGTGAGACACACAACAACAACAACAATAATAATAATGGTTAGGTGTGGTTGCACATGACTTTAATGCCAGCACTTGAGTGACAGAGGCAGGTACACAGAGCGATCCTGTCTCAAAACATCAAAAACAACAGTAGTAATAAATAATATTATTATCTCCCATTTTTGAGCCCTCTGTGATCTCATCTTGGACTACTTTCATTTTATTTCCACAACCATCCAAAGGTTGAATAATTACTGTCTCCGATTACAGATGAGAAAACTATGGTCAGAAAAATGAAGGAACTTCTCCAGACCACTCAGAATGTCGCGGGCAGTATTCAAAGCCTGGCTGTGCATAACCACTGCAATCCCGATCTTCGGGAGCAATGCCAGAACTCAGGAAAACAGTGACCAAGGAGCCGCACAGTGGAACGTCCCCCTCCAACAAGAAGGCAGGTGCATCCTCTTCCCATCAAGGAGGAAAGCAAGACGCCCAAGGGAAGCTAGAGGGAAGGCTCAGGCAAGTAACCAGAGACCAGACTTGGAATCCAGGTGTCTACAAGCACAAAAGCTGACCACCTCTCGCTATGCTGATGGGGAGTCACACCCTGCAAGCGTGGTGGGCGCGGCCAACATCTTACCCACCGCCTACCAAGCCACCAGAGGATGCACAGGGGGCACGGCTGACGAAACAGACCCCATCAGGTAGGTGTTCATAGGTGAGCAGCAGCACGGGTGGACAAAGTGGCGTCCTGTGGGCAACTGCTCTAAAGCTGGGAACTGGGCGGCTGCACTCGAGCTGAGCTGGGGCCCGCTACAACATCCCGCTTCCCAGGGAAGTGGGGAGAGGAGCCGCTGCGCACTCCCGGCGGCCTCCCTGGAGGGACTAAAGCTGGACCCAACCCCGGATCGGGTGTGAGGGCCATCAAAGGAGTGTGGAACATGCCATACCCTCCTCCTCCCCGCTGCTCCCCAACCTCCAACCCCGGCCCACCGACTCCATCCCGATCACTCACCCAGAATACGGTGGAATAGACGATGAGAGAGAACTTGAGCCAAAGGTAGGAGAAGCGCGCGCAGTAGCGCACCTGCTCCGAGTCCCCGCGGGGCATCGTGGCTCCCGCGCGGGGCTACGGGGCTGCGCAGGTCCGGCCACCGCTCCAGGCCCCACCTGCGGCTGTCCCGCGGCCTGCCCCGCCACCCGCGCGTTCTCCCGGGACTGACACAGGCAAGCCGCAATCACCGCTCGGGCCAGGGAGCGGACAATGCCGGCGGCCAATGGAAGCGAGGGGGCGTGTCGGGGGCGTGTCTTCAGCTCCAGACACAGCATAGACCCGGAGAGGGGAGGGGGCGAGACTTGTAGGAGCGAGCGCTCCCGCGCTGAGACACCCTGCTCCCCGAGTCCGGCCTAGGAGCTTAAGGCCTGGAGAGACCCTGGAGTAAGGGTGAGCTTTCCCAGTTCCATATTAGAAAGCAGGCTTTCGGGCGCTGGCGCTGCAGTTCAATGGTAGGGCGCTTGCCTAAGAGCCTGGGTTTCTAAGCACCCTCAAAAATAAAGCGTGCTTTCCATTGTTGTCAAAGAATACCGTGAGAAAGAGGTAAGACTAACTACAGATGGTCGGTGTTAAAAGTGCAAGTGAAGCACTTTGGGAGGCAGAGGCAGGAGGATATTTGTGAGTTCGAGACTAGTCTGATCTACATCGTGAATTCCAGGATGGCCAGAGCTGCACGGTGAGACCCTGTCTGGGAGGCGGGGGAGGGGGGCGCACAAGCAAAACAAAACAAAAAAGTGCAAGTGATTTGTGGTTGCGGTTGCATCCTAACGCGCTCCTTTAATCCCTGCACACGGGAGGCAGAGGCAAGCGGATCTCTTGAGCTTGAGGCCAGTCTGGTTTCCATTGTGAGTTCCAGGCCAGCCAAGGTTACATGGGAGACCCTGTCTGAATAAAACACAAAACAAAAACGTGCAAGTGAGTGTGTAAGGATGATAGTCTGCATCCTGGAAAGTCAGCAGCCCGGGGTGGAACTCAGGGGTCCCTGGGAGCAGCTGTCTTCCAGACACAGATCTGCTCCATCCTTCCCCCAACTGACCATGGAAATCCCCCCTTTGGCACTCAGCCCTGTTCCTGGAGCTGCTTCTCCCAGGAAATCCTCTTCTAGGCCCATCCTCAAACCCTGTCACCCCACAAGTCAGTGGGGGGTCTGACCCACCTCCAGCCTGGACTTTCTAGCTAGACCACAGGTGGCTATGAGTCTTTTTCTCAATAAGTGGTCCCAGCCCTGCTCCATACTCTGTTGTTTTCCTGTCCCCTGGCCTAACCTAGCTCTTCCCAGAGCCTGAGAACCAGGCGGTTTTGCCGCATTCAGTAATTAAATGCATGGCTGCAGGTCAAAAGCTCTGGAAGCGCCGAGTGGGGGGCCCTGGTGGTGGAAATAGGAATAGCATCTATAGACAAGTTCCCTGGGCTGGATTGAAGAGCAGGAGGGAAATGTTCAGGAGGTGGGCTGGCCAGGTGTGAATCCTGGTATTTCTCTCCCTTTAAAGATTTATTGTTATTTTATTTATGTGTGTATGTGAAGGACATGAATGTGAGGGTACCACGGGATACAGAAGAGGGTGTGGATTCCTTGGAGCCAAGAGATGTGGGTGCTGGGAACCAAACTCAAATCCCCTGCAAGAACAGGAAGCCCTCTTGAGTGCTGAGCCATGGATCCAGGCCTCTACTTCTTTGTTTTGTTTTGTCTTGTTTTTGGAAAACACGTCACTCTGAAGCATACACACACGGAAATAAACTAGGCATAGACTGTGGAAAGGATCTTAGGCATCGCCCTTCCTGTCCAAAGAGAGTAAAGACTTTATGGAGGAGCCCTTTTTACATAGAGACAGTACACTGGGCTAAATCCTTGAAGGGAGCCTCTGTTCCGTGCGTGCAGCTGTCCATTACCTGAATCCTGTCTCTGGAATGCCCCGATTTCCTTGAGCAGACCCTTCCTGAACGGATGGACAGTGGGGTCTTGATTTCCTTGAGCAGACCCTTCCTGAACAGATGGACAGTGGGGTCTTAGGTGAGTTTACTGAAGTTACAGGACCGGTTTGGTGGCTACCTGCTCTACTCTACTGCTTTTGGCTGCCTGTTTGTTTTATAGTGTCCGAGATTGGACTGGTTTCTGTTTGGGTTTCCCAAGCTCTCCCTTGTGGGCACATGATGGCTTCTGCAGCTCCACACATCCTGTCTGTGTGTGCATTTACATTGGAAAAACAACACAACGCAAAATCTCCCTAGAAGCTAATTTCTGGGTCCGATGTCAGCGAGGGACGGTGGGCAATGAGACATTTCACCTTTTCAGCCTTCAGCACAGAGTCAGAGATGGGTGGCGGCAGTGGGGAGGAGCTAGGTCAGTTGGCTGACGGCACGGGGCACATTTATTTTTCTCTGCTTTGCCTCACACTTCTTATTGTTCACCTCTTCATATTGCTCTAGAATGTGAGCTTTCTCTCCCCCTTTATCTTCTAGGCCACTGAGTGAATTTTTTAATATTTACATTTATTTATTCTGTGTGTGTGTGTGTGTGTGTGTGTGTGTGTGTGTGTGTGTGCGCGCGCGCGCGCGCTACCCCATGCCACTTCCAGGAGTGGGTTCTTTCTTCCACCTTGTGGGATCTGGGGATGGAACTCAAGTTGTCAGCTTTGGCAGCAAACATCGCTACCCACTGAGCAATCTTGTTAGCCCCAGTCCTGAGGTTGAACTCTCAGGACTGACCCCCTATTGGACATGGGCTCACCGCCAAGAAACAGGAGTCCCTCTGCCCTGAGAATGTCACACCTTCCCTCCTGGTCCTGTCCTTCCACCAGGGCTCAGGACAGTGAAGTGCCACTGGTTCTCGCCATTGGAGAGGTGGGACTCAGTTTCCCCCTTTGACTTAGGCCTCCTGATTCTCTTAGTAGGGGGAGAAGGAGAGGGGAACAGCCCTGACTCAATCATGGGAATGGCAGGGTCCACATGAGCCAACTTTGTAAAAGTTACACTTCTGCTTCATAGCTGGACGTTTTCTGTGTAAGTGGCTACTATAATCCAGCTGTGACTGCCATGCCTGACACTGGCCTGGACTCCTCCAGAGGCTCTGTCAGTGGTTTCGTGGAGTTAGGTTGGTGGTCCAGTCATGGTGATGCTAACTTTGTGTCCCGGTCCTCAGGAGACAGAGCCTAGAGGGTTATCGAGAGCAGCCTGGGCGACATAATGAAATATTATGGGGGGGGGGAGCAGGACAGATGATGTGGCCAGTCACATCTGTCTTCCCAGTACATGGGAAGCAAAAGCAGCCAGCCTCAGCCTCATAAAGAGTTTATCCCAGCCCTATCTCAAAAGGGGGGGGGGCTGCCAAAATGGCTCACTGGATAAAGGTGCTTGCTGCCAAGTACAGTCACCTGGGTTTGATCCTTAGAACCTACATGGCTGGTGGAAGGAGAGAAACTATTCCTGTAAGGTGTCCCCTGACCTCCATACTCAGGCTATGGCAGGCCTATGCACACGTACATAAAAAATACATGTAATTAAAAATAGATTGCATCTCATGGTAAGGGTGCATTTGCTTCATGCAACTTTTTAAATCAAGGGACATTGTTATCATTGTGAAGTTTGTACAATAACAAAATTGCCCAATATGCTGGAATGGTGGTACATGCCTTTAATCCCAGTATTCGGGAGACAGAAGCAGGTGTATCTCTGAGTTCAAGGCCAGCCTGGTCTACAGAGTGAGGTCCAAAGCAGCCAGGGCTACACAGAGAAACCCTGTCTCAAGAAACAAAACAAAACAAAATTGCCTGGTGCATTTCTCTGAATCCTAAGGGTTGTACAAGCGCACACTGGGCTTTATCTACCACAGACTACCTGTCTGGTGCTTCATGTGAGCCAGTTCAGTCCTTAAGAGCGCACACTGCTCTTGCTGGATCACTCACATCTCTCTTTGGTCTCCATGGGCACTGCACTCACCTGCACTCACCCACACACAGGCGTCCGCTTATATACATAATTAAAAAATAAAAATAAAATCTTTTTCTTTAATGTGAGCCAAACTGATACAGTGGCATACGTCTATTTTCCTATGGACTCTGAAGGCTAAGGTAGGAAGCCTGCAGGCATGCAAAGCCAGCCTAGACAACATAACAAGTATCTGGATTTGTTTGTTTGTTTGGTTTTTTTTTTAATGGATTGCCCATGTTTGTTTGTTTGTTTGTTTATTGATAGCAAACACCTTTTTTTGTTTTGTTTTGTTTTTTGAGACAGGGTTTCTCTGTGTAGCTTTGCACCTTTCCAGGAACTCGATTTGTAGACCAGGCTGGCCTCGAACTCACAGAGATCTGCCTGGCTCTGCCTCCTGAGTGCTGGGGATTAATGGCGTGCGTCGCCACCACCACCACCGCCACCACCACCACCTGGTGCCTTTTTAAAAAAATTTATTTTTTAATTACACTCATGACATTAATTACATTTGTGGTATTCATTGATTACATTCCTAGTATTCATTCAATAATTATATTTATGATATTCATTAATTGTATTGATTTATTACATTCACAATATTATGTCCTGACACTACTGTCCATTTGTGGGGTTTTTTTCCGTCACACAAAATAGAGCTTCTGTACTTAGGAAATCATTGCTCTGTCTATATTCCTGTCTCCTCTGTCTTGAGATAAAACATGAGAACTGTGTATTAGAAGCCACTTTGGGGCAGTTGGTTTGGTTTCGTGAGAGAATAGAATTGGAGGGAGACTTGGTCTTTTACTAAAAGCAGCCTACAATGCTCTCCCCCGCAGTTGCCTTTCATTAGCAGGTAGCCCAGGCCACTCTGAGGCAGGACACTCCGAGCCAGGACACTCTGAAGAGGCCGGGTTCTCCCAAGAGGCCGGGTTCTCCCAAGAGGCCTGGTTCTCAGCAGTCATGGAGAAACAGGTGGGGTCACTTGCTCAGAGAGGGAGAAAGAATGTTGTTTCCTGACTGCAGGGAAGTTTGGGGCAGCCATGGGGTGGTGAAGGCTAACCTAGGTCCAGGTTGTGCAGGTGTCTAAGGGTCTGGATGATTGTAGGGAGCCTCCTCTTGAGTCTGATGAAGTCCCGCTGCTCTTGTTCACCTCACAAAGGTTTGGTGCTATCTCATAAGGGAGAAAAAAAAATGACAATATAGTCCCTCCTGTGGGGAAAAGACACTCAAATTTTACTATGGGAAGGACCTTCGATTTTCTGAGCAGGGCCCAGAGGGATTGGTACATGAGACAGGAAGGAGAAGCAGGGAAGAGGAAGTTGAAATGCCCTGAGTTAAAATACAGGAAGTAGAGAAAGGAGCCAGGGAGTCGTCAAGCACAGGGTTGAGCCCTCCAGGACCCAGCAAGGTTTCCATCAAATGTCTGAGGAATTGGGTCTCTGATGGAAGCTTGGGGAAGGACCCAGCTCTGCAGCTTGCTGTGGGTGGGGCTGTCAGCAGTCAGTGTGAATGGCCCTGGGCACAGCTGACTGGTGGCTCACGCTTAATAAGCATCTTCATGGGTCCAGCACCACGTGGTCTGGTCACCAGGCACCAACCGCCCATGGTGGTATGTGGCCATAAGATAGCCTTTCTTGAGCTGGGCATGGTGGAACATACTTTTAATCTCAGCATTCAAGAGGCACTGGCAGGTGGATCTCTGTGTGTTTGAGGCCAGCCTGGTCTACAGAGCGAGTTCCAGGACAACCAAGGCTATACAGAGAAACCCTGTCTCAAAAAACAAACAAACAAACAAAGAAACAAAAGAGATAGTTTTTCTATTACTCTTTCCATCCATCTAGTAGGTATGAGGACCTGGCACAACTAATCTGGGGTGGACAGGATGCTCTTTTATATGTGGTACGGGCTATCACCAAGGGCTGCTGGGGGCCTTAGAACCTGGCACATGGCAGAACACTGGTGTGTCACTTTCCCTGGCCTAGACTGGCTTATCCATATGTGTTTTCTTGGTGACAAATATTCTGCCCCTTCCTTTTAGGTTCTCCAGAGACAGATTCAGTCTGCTGTCACCTGGAAGAAGCTATCATTTGCTTTTATTTTAAAATGTAAAGTTACGTGTGTATGTGTGTGTATATGAGTGTGTGTACATGTGTGTATGTGGGTATATGAGTGTGTGTGTGTGTGTGTGTGTGTGTGTGTGTGTGTGTGTGTGTGTGTAGACCAAAGGACAACTTTTGAAAGTCAGTTCTCTCCTCCCACCATGTGGGTCTCAGGGATGCCTCTCAGGTCACCAGTCTTTGTGGCAAGTGTCTTTACCCACGGAGCCATCTTGCCAACCCTAACAGCTATTGTTTGAAGGTTTGTCCTCAGAACTCACACGTTGGAAACTTCATCCCCAAATTCCTATGGTAATGGTAACTGGAAGTGAGTCCTTTGGGAGGTCATCAGGAACAGATGAGGTCACGAGGCTGAGGTTCCCATGAGGGCATTAGCGGTCTTGTTTATTTATATTTTAGGGACAGGGATCTCATGGTAGCTAGCTTGGAGCTCACTGCATAGCCAAGCATGACCTTGATATTCTGATCTGCCGGCTTTCACCTCCTGAGTGCTAGAATTACAGGCTCTTATCACCATGGGCCTGGTGTATGTTGTGCTGGGGATTGAACCCAGACTTTGCATGTGTGTAAGGCAAGCACTCTGCAAGCTGAGGTACATCCTAGCCCACATCAGGGGCTTAATAATGCTGGAGCGGATGTGGAGTGGGAGGGGAAGAGTTTTGACATGTGATGCCCTACTGGGTTACGATACAAGAATGCTCACTGGATGCCAAGCAGAAAGGCACTATGTTCTTGGACTTCCCACGCCTTAGAGCTATGTACTAAGTAAATGCCAGTACTTTATGAATTAGCTTGCCTCCATTATTTTCCTACAGCAACAGACAACAAACTGAAATCAGATCCTCAGACTGCCAGGGGAGCCTAGCCAGATCCCCCGAGTCTCCCGCTTCCCAGCAGCACCCAGCTTTTCCCGAAGCAGCTGCCCTGCCCCCCACTGCAAGCAACAGGTGGAGCTTCTGGGGCATCAGCCATTCCGGGTATGAGCCACACAGGCCTGGCCCAACATTCTATCAGTCAATGCACTCAGGCTGCTTTCCCAGAATTCCAGGCTGGGCCCCAACAAGGCCAACCCTGGCTGGTGGCTGCTTCTGAGACCTTCTGTCACCAAAGCCATGGAACCAGCCTGAATGGCATTTTCTCAGCCTGTCAGCCCTTGGCACTGGCCTCTTCCAAGAAGAATCTGTGACCTAATTCGAAAATATACAATGGATAAAACATGACATTTGCAGAACCACAAAAGGCAAATCAGCATGTTAAATATATTCAGCCTCACTAGCCATTTCAGGGAAATGAAAATAAAAACAGGAGTATTTTCTTTTCAAAAACATTTTAGGGGGTTGGAGAAACGACTCGGCTGTTAGGAGTGCATACTGCTCTTACAGAGGACCTGAGTTTGGTTCCCAGCACCCACTGCAGGCAGCTCACAAGCACTTGTAGCTGTAGCTCCAGGGGACTCCACTTCTTCTGGGCTCCATGGGCACATACTCACAGATACATATACACACATAATTAAGAATGCATCTTTTTCTTCTCTCTCTCTCTCTCTCTCTCTCTCTCTCTCTCTCTCTCTCTTTCTCTTTTGAGCTGAGGATCGAACCCAGGGCCTTGCACTTGCTAGGCAAGTGCTCTACCACTGAGCTAAACCCCCAACCCAAGAATGTATCTTTTTAAAAGATTTATTTATTTATTATGTATACAGTGTTCTGTCTGCATATATTTCTACACACCAGAAGAGGGCATCAGATCTCATTATAGATGGCTGTGAGCCACCATGTAGTTGCTGGGAATTGAACTCAGGACTTCTGGATGAGCTGCCAGTGCTCTTAGCCTCTGAGGCACCTCTCCAGCCCAAGAATATATCTTTTAAAAATAAATAATTAAGAA